>NC_134502.1:13337571-13615608 GCF_040206685.1 Ascaphus truei
GGACGGGGGGGGGGGAAAGAGGGACGGGGGGGGGGAAAGAGGGACGGGGGGGGAAAGAGGGACGGGGGGGGGAAAGAGGGACGGGGGGGAAAGAGGGACGGGGAGGGGGGGAAAGAGGGACGGGGGGGAGAAGAGAGGAACGGGGACGGGGGGGGAAGAGAGGAACGGGGACGGGGGGGGAAGAGAGGAACGGGGGGGGGGGGAGAGAGGAACGGGGGGGGGGGAGAGAGGAACGGGGGGGAGGGGGAGAGAGGAACGGGGGGGAGAGAGGAACGGGGGGAGAGAGGAACGGGGGGGGAGAGAGGAACGGGGGGGGAAGAGAGGAACGGGGGGGGAAGAGAGGAACGGGGGGGGGGAAGAGAGGAACGGGGGGGGGGAGAGAGGAACGGGGGGGGAAGAGAGGAACGGGGGGGGGAGAGAGGAACGGGGGGGGAAGAGAGGAACGGGGGGGGGAGAGAGGAACGGGGGGGGGAGAGAGGAACGGGGGGGAAGAGAGGAACGGGGGGGGGGGGAAGAGAGGAACGGGGGGGGAAAGAGGGACGGGGGGAGGGGGGTAAAGAGGGACGGGGGGGAGAAGAGAGGAACGGGGGGGGGAGAAGAGAGGAACGGGGGGGGGAAGAGGAACGGAGGGGAAGAGAGGAACGGGGGGGGAGAGGAACGGGGGGGAGAGGAACGGGGGGGGGGGAAGAGAGGAACGGGGGGGGAAGAGAGGAACGGGGGGGGGGGAAGAGAGGAACGGGGGGGGGGGAAGAGAGGAACGGGGGGGGGGGAAGAGAGGAACGGGGGGGGGGGAAGAGAGGAACTAGGGGGGGGAAGAGAGGAACGGGGGGGGGAAGAGAGGAACGGGGGGGGAGAGAGGAATGGGGGGGAAAGAGGGACGGGGGGGGAAAAGAGGGACGGGGGGGAAAAGAGGGACGGGGGGGAAAAGAGGGACGGGGGGAAAAGAGGGACGGGGGGGAAAAGAGGGACGGGGGGGAAAAGAGGGACGGGGGGGAAAAGAGGGACGGGGGGGAAAAGAGGGACGGGGGGGGAAAGAGGGACGGGGGGGGGGGGAAAGAGGGACGGGGGGGGGGGAAAGAGGGACGGGGGGGGGGAAAGAGGGACGGGGGGGAAAAGAGGGACGGGGGGGGGAAAGAGGGACGGGGGGGAAAAGAGGGACGGGGGGGAAAAGAGGGACGGGGGGGAAAAGAGGGACGGGGGGAAAAGAGGGACGGGGGGGAAAAGAGGGACGGGGGGGAAAAGAGGGACGGGGGGGAAAAGAGGGACGGGGGGGGAAAGAGGGACGGGGGGGGGAAAGAGGGACGGGGGGGGGGAAAGAGGGACGGGGGGGGGGGGGAAAGAGGGACGGGGGGGGGGGGGGGAAAGAGGGACGGGGGGGGGGGGGGAAAGAGGGACGGGGGGGGGGGGGGGGAAAGAGGGACGGGGGGGAAAAGAGGGACGGGGGGGAAAAGAGGAACGGGGGGGGGGGGGGAAAGAGGGACGGGGGGGGGGAAAGAGGGACGGGGGGGGGGGGAAAGAGGGACGGGGGGGGGGGGAAAGAGGGACGGGGGGGGGGGAAAGAGGGACGGGGGGGGGGGAAAGAGGGGCGGGGGGGGAAAGAGGGGCGGGGGGGAAAGAGGGACGGAGGGGGGGAAAGAGGGACGGAGGGGGAAAGAGGGACGGAGGGGGAAAGAGGGACGGGGGGGGAAAGAGGGACGGGGGGGGGAAAGAGGGACGGGGGGGGAAAAGAGGGACGGGGGGGGAAAAGAGGGACGGGGGGGGAAAGAGGGACGGGGGGGGGGGGGGGGAGAAAGAGGGACGGGGGGGGGGGGAGAAAGAGGGACGGGGGGGGGGAAAGAGGGACGGGGGGGGGGGAAAGAGGGACGGGGGGGGAAAGAGGGACGGGGGGGGAAAGAGGGACGGGGGGGGAAAGAGGGACGGGGGGGGAAAGAGGGACGGGGGGGGAAAGAGGGACGGGGGAGGGGGGGAAAGAGGGACGGGGGGGAGAAGAGAGGAACGGGGACGGGGGGGGAAGAGAGGAACGGGGGGGGGGGAGAGAGGAACGGGGGGGGGAGAGAGGAACGGGGGGGGGGAGAGAGGAACGGGGGGGGAGAGAGGAACGGGGGGGGGGGAGAGAGGAACGGGGGGAGAGAGGAACGGGGGGGAGAGAGGAACGGGGGGGAGAGAGGAACGGGGGGGGAAGAGAGGAACGGGGGGGGAAGAGAGGAACGGGGGGGGAAGAGAGGAACGGGGGGGGGGAAGAGAGGAACGGGGGGGGAGAGAGGAACGGGGGGGGAAGAGAGGAACGGGGGGGGGGAAGAGAGGAACGGGGGGGGGGAAGAGAGGAACGGGGGGGGAGGGGAGAGAGGAACGGGGGGGGAAGAGGGGAACGGGGGGGGGGGGGAAGAGAGGAACGGGGGGGGAAAGAGGGACGGGGGGAGGGGGGGAAAGAGGGACGGGGGGGAGAAGAGAGGAACGGGGGGGGGGGAGAAGAGAGGAACGGGGGGGGGGGAAGAGGAACGGAGGGGAAGAGAGGAACGGGGGGGAGAGGAAAGGGGGGGAGAGGAACGGGGGGGAGAGGAAAGGGGGGGAGAGGAACGGGGGGGAAGAGAGGAACGGGGGGGAAGAGAGGAACGGGGGGGAAGAGAGGAACGGGGGGGAAGAGAGGAACGGGGGGGAAGAGAGGAACGGGGGGGAAGAGAGGAACGGGGGGGGGGAAGAGAGGAACGGGGGGGGAGAGAGGAACGGGGGGGGAGAGAGGAACGGGGGGGGAGAGAGGAACGGGGGGGGGGAGAGGAACGGGGGGGGGGAGAGGAACGGGGGGGGAGAGAGGAACGGGGGGGGAGAGAGGAACGGGGGGGGAGAGAGGAACGGGGGAGGGGGGGTGAGAGGAACGGGGGGGAAAGAGAGGAACGGGGGGGGGTGGAAGAGAGGAACGGGGGGGGGTGGAAGAGAGGAACGGGGGGGAGAGAGGAACGGGGAGGGGGGGAGAGAGGAACGGGGAGGGGGGGAGAGAGGAACGGGGAGGGGGGGAGAGAGGAACGGGGGGGGGAAAGAGAGGAACGGGGGGGAGAAGAGAGGAACGGGGGGGGGGAGAAGAGAGGAACGGGGGGGGGGGAGAAGAGAGTGACGGGGGGAAATAGAGGGAGGGACAGGGGGAAATAGAGGGAGGGACGGGGACGAAAGAGAGGGACGGCGACGGAAAGAGAGGGACGGCGACGGAAAGAGAGGGACGGGGGGGGAAAGAGAGGGACGGGGGGGGAAAGAGAGGGACGGGGGGGGAAAGAGAGGGACGGGGGGGGGAAGAGAGGGACGGGGGGGAAAGAGGGACGGGGGGGAAAGAGGGACGGGGGGGAAAGAGGGACGGGGGGAAAGAGGGACGGGGGGGGAAAGAGGGACGGGGGGGGAAAGGGGGACGGGGGGGGAAAGGGGGGGGGGAAAAGAGGGACGGGGGGGGAAAGAGGGACGGGGGGGGAGAAGAGGGATGGGGGGGGGGGGAAGGGGACAGGGGAAAGAGGGAAGGTGGGGAAAGAGGGACGGGGGGGGGGGGAAAGAGGGAGGGGGGGGAAAGGGACGGGGGGGAAAAGGGAAAGGGGGGGGTAGAGGGACGGGGGGGGGGAAAGAGGGACGGGGGGGGGAAAGAGGGACAGGGGGGGGAAAGAGGGACAGGGGGGGGAAAGAGGGACAGGGGGGAAAGAGGGACAGGGGGGAAAGAGGGACGGGGGTGGGAAAAAGGGACGGGGTGGGAAAAAGGGACGGGGGTGGGAAAAAGGGACGGGGGCGGGAAAAAGGGACGGGGGCGGGAAAAAGGGACGGGGGCGGGAAAAAGGGACGGGGGCGGGAAAAAGGGACGGGGGCGGGAAAAAGGGACGGGGGAGGGAAAAAGGGACGGGGGCGGGAAAAAGGGACGGGGGAGGGAAAAAGGGACGGGGGAGGGAAAAAGGGACGGGGGCGGGAAAAAGGGACGGGGGCGGGAAAAAGGGACGGGGGCGGGAAAAAGGGACGGGGGTGGGAAAAAGGGACGGGGGTGGGAAAAAGGGACGGGGGTGGGAAAAAGGGACGGGGGTGGGAAAAAGGGACGGGGGGGTGGGAAGAGGGATGGGGGGGGAAAGAGGGACGGGGGGGGGAAAGAGGGACGGGGGGGGGGGAAGAGGGACGGGGTGGGGGAAGAGGGACGGGGGGGGAAGAGGGACGGGGGGGGGGAAGAGGGACGGGGGGGGGAAGAGGGACGGGGGGGGGAAGAGGGACGGGGGGGGGGAAGAGGGACGGGGGGGGAAGAGGGACGGGGGGGGGGAAGAGGGACGGGGGGGGGGAAAGAGGGACGGGGGGGGGGGGGGAAAGAGGGAAGGGGGGGGAAAGAGGGACGGGGGTGGGAAAAAGGGACGGGGGTGGGAAAAAGGGATGGGGGGGAGAGGGACGGGGGGGTGGGAAGAGGGATGGGGGGGAGAGGGACGGGGGGGTGGGAAGAGGGATGGGGGGGGAAGCGGGACGGGGGGGGGAAAGAGGGACGGGGGGGGGAAAGAGGGACGGGGGGGGGAAAGAGGGACGGGGGGGGGAAAGAGGGACGGGGGGGGAAAGAGGGACGGGGGGGGGAAAGAGGGACTGGGGGGGAAAGAGGGACGGGGGGGGAAAGAGGGACGGGGGGGGAAAGAGGGACGGGGGGGAAAGAGGGACGGGGGGAAAGAGGGACGGGGGAAAGAGGGACGGGGGGGAAAGAGGGACGGGGGGGGAAATAGAGACGGGGGAAAGAGGGACGGGGGGGAAAAGATGGACGGGGGGGGAAGAGGGACGGGGGGGGGAAAGAGGGACGGGGGGTGAAAGAGGGACGGGGGGTGAAAGAGGGACGGGGGGGAAAAAGATGGACGGGGGGGGGAAAGAGGGACGGGGGGAAAGAGGGACGGGGGGGGAAAGAGGGACGGGGGGGGGAAAGAGGGACGGGGGGGGAAAGAGGGACGGGGGGGGGGAAAGAGGGACGGGGGGGGGAAAGAGGGACGGGGGGGGGAAAGAGGGACGGGGGGGGAAAGAGGGACGGAGGGGGGAAAGAGGGACGGGGGGGGAAAGAGGGACGGGGGGGGGAAAGAGGGACGGGGGGGGAAAGAGGGACGGGGGGGGAAAGAGGGACGGGGGGGGGAAAGAGGGACGGGGGGGGGGAAAGAGGGACGGGGGGGGAAAAGAGGGACGGGGGGGGGAAAGAGGGACGGGGGGGGAAAGAGGGACGGGGGGGGGGGAGAAAGAGGGACGGGGGGGGGAAAGGGGGACGGGGGGGGGAAAGGGGGACGGGGAGGGGAAAGGGGGGGGGAAAAAGAGGGACGGGGGGGGAAAAAGAGGGACGGGGGGGGAAAGAGGGACGGGGGGGGAGAAGAGGGATGGGGGGGGGGAAAGAGGGGGGGAGGGAAGGGGACAGGGGAAAGAGGGAAGGTGGGGAAAGAGGGACGGGGGGGGGGGAAAGAGGGAGGGGGGGGAAAGAGGGAGGGGGGGAAAGAGGGACGGGGGGGGGGAAAGAGGGACGGGGGGGGGAAAGAGGGACGGGGGGGGGAAAGAGGGACGGGGGGGGGGGAGAAAGAGGGACGGGGGGGGAAAGGGGGACGGGGAGGGGAAAGGGGGGGGGGAAAAGAGGGACGGGGGGGGGAAAGAGGGACGGGGGGGGGAAAGAGGGACGGGGGGGGAGAAGAGGGATGGGGGGGGGGGAAAGAGGGGGGGAGGGAAGGGGACAGGGGAAAGAGGGAAGGTGGGGAAAGAGGGACGGGGGGGGGGAAAGAGGGAGGGGGGGGAAAGAGGGAGGGGGGGAAAGAGGGAGGGGGGGGAAAGAGGGACGGGGGGGAAAGAGGGACGGGGGGGAAAGAGGGACGGGGGGGGGGGGAAAGAGGGACGGGGGGGGGGGGAAAGAGGGACGGGGGGGAAAAGGGAAAGGGGGGGGTAGAGGGACGGGGGGGGGGGAAAGAGGGACGGGGGGGGGGAAAGAGGGACGGGGGGGGGGAAAGAGGGACGGGGGGGGGGAAAGAGGGACGGGGGGGGGGGGAAAGAGGGACAGGGGGGAAAGAGGGACAGGGGGGAAAGAGGGACGGGGGTGGGAAAAAGGGACGGGGTGGGAAAAAGGGACGGGGGTGGGAAAAAGGGACGGGGGCGGGAAAAAGGGACGGGGGCGGGAAAAAGGGACGGGGGCGGGAAAAAGGGACGGGGGCGGGAAAAAGGGACGGGGGCGGGAAAAAGGGACGGGGGGGTGGGAAGAGGGACGGGGGGGGGAAAGAGGGACGGGGGGGGGGGGAAAGAGGGACGGGGGGGGGGGGAAAGAGGGACAGGGGGGAAAGAGGGACAGGGGGGAAAGAGGGACGGGGGTGGGAAAAAGGGACGGGGTGGGAAAAAGGGACGGGGGTGGGAAAAAGGGACGGGGGCGGGAAAAAGGGACGGGGGCGGGAAAAAGGGACGGGGGGGTGGGAAGAGGGACGGGGGGGGGGGAAAGAGGGACGGGGGGGGGAAGAGGGACGGGGGGGGAAAGAGGGACGGGGGGGGGGAAAGAGGGACGGGGGGGGAAAGAGGGACGGGGGGGGAAAGAGGGACGGGGGGGGAAAGAGGGACGGGGGGGGAAAGAGGGACGGGGGGGGAAAGAGGGACGGGGGGGGAAAGAGGGACGGGGGGGGGAAAGAGGGACGGGGGGGAAAGAGGGACGGGGGAAAGGGGGACGGGGGAAAGAGGGACGGGGGGGAAAGAGGGACGGGGGGGGGAAATAGAGACGGGGGAAAGAGGGACGGGGGGTGAAAGAGGGACGGGGGGGGGGGAAAGATGGACGGGGGGGGGGGAAAGAGGGACGGGGGGAAAGAGGGACGGGGGGGAAAGAGGGACGGGGGGAAAGAGGGACGGGGGGGGGAAATAGAGACGGGGGAAAGAGGGACGGAAGGGGGAAAAGATGGACGGGGGGGGAAGAGGGACGGGGGGGAAAGAGGGACGGGGGGTGAAAGAGGGACGGGGGGTGAAAGAGGGACTGGGGGTGAAAGAGGGACGGGGGGTGGAAAGAGGGACGGGGGGGGAAAGATGGACGGGGGGGGGGAAAGAGGGACGGGGGGAAAGAGGGACGGGGGTAAAGAGGGTCGGGGGGGGAAAGAGGGACGGGGGGGAAAGAGGGACGGGGGGGGAAAGAGGGACGGGGGGGGAAAGAGGGACGGGGGGGGAAAGAGGGACGGGGGGGGGAAAGAGTGAAGGGGGGGGGAAAGAGGGACGGGGGGGGGAAAGAGGGACGGGGGGGGGGAAAGAGGGACGGGGGGGGGAAAGAGGGACGGGGGGGGGAAAGAGGGACGGGGGGGGGAAAGAGGGACGGGGGGGGGGGGAAAGAGGGACGGGGGGGGGGGAAAGAGGGACGGGGGGGGGGAAAGAGGGACGGGGGGGGAAAGAGGGACGGGGGGGAAAGAGGGACGGGGGGGAAAGAGGGACGGGGGGGAAAGAGGGACGGGGGGGAAAGAGGGACGGGGGGAAAGAGGGACGGGGGGAAAGAGGGACGGGGGGGAAAGAGGGACGGGGGGGAGAAAGAGGGACGGGGGGGGGAGAAAGAGGGACGGGGGGGGAGAAAGAGGGACGGGGGGGGGGGAAAGAGGGACGGGGGGGGGGAAAGAGGGACGGGTGGGGGTAGGGGGGAAAGAGGGACGGGTGGGGGTAGGGGGGGGGGAAAGAGGGACGGGGGGGGGGAAAAGAGGGACGGGAGGGGGAAAAAGAGGGACGGGGGGGGAAGAGGGACGGGGGGGGGAAGAGGGACGGGGGGGGGGGAAGAGGGACTGGGGGGGGGGAAAGAAGGACGGGGGGGAAAGAGGGACGGGGGGGGGGAAAGAGGGACGGGGGGGGGGAAAGAGGGACGGGGGGGGGGAAAGAGGGACGGGGGGGGAAGAGGGACGGGGGGGAAGAGGGACGGGGGGGGGGAAGAGGGACAGGGGGGGGGGGAAGAGGGACAGGGGGGGGAAGAGGGACAGGGGGGGGGGAAGAGGGACAGGGGGGGGGGAAAGAGGGACGGGGGGAGGGAAAGAGGGACAGGGGGGGGGAAAGAAGGCGGGAGGGGGGGGAAAGAAGGCGGGAGGGGGGGGAAAGAAGGCGGGGGGAGAAGGCGGGAGGGGGGGGGGAAAGAAGGCGAGAGGGGGGGAAAGAAGGCGGATGGGGGGGGAAAGAAGGCGGGGGGGGGAAGAAGGCGGGAGGGGGGGGGAAAGAAGGCGAGAGGGGGGGAAAGAAGGCGAGAGGGGGGGAAAGAAGGCGGGAGGGGGGGGGGAAAGAAGGCGGGAGGGGGGGGAAAGAAGGCGGGGGGGGAAGAAGGCGGGAGGGGGGGGAAAGAAGGCGAGAGGGGGGGAAAGAAGGCGAGAGGGGGGGAAAGAAGGCGGGAGGGGGGGGGGAAAGAAGGCGGGGGAGAAGAAGAAGAAGGCGGGGGGGTAGAAGAAGGCGGGGGGGGGGGAGGGTGGGGGGGAGAAGGCGGGGGGAGAAGGCGGGGGGGGGGAGAAGGAGAAGGCGGGGGGGGGGGAGAAGGAGAAGGCGGGGGGGAGAAGGAGAAGGCGGGGGGTAGAAGGAGAAGACGGGGGGGAGAAGGCGGGGGGAGGAGAAGGCGGGGGGAGAAGGAGAAGGCGGGGGGGGAGAAGGAGAAGGCGGGGGGGAGAAGGAGAAGGCGGGGGGGAGAAGGAGAAGGCGGGGGGGAGAAAAAGAAGGCGGGGGGGAGAAGGAGAAGGCGGGGGGGAGAAGGAGAAGGCGGGGGGGAGAAGGAGAAGGCGGGGGGGGAGAAGGAGAAGGCGGGGGGGGAGAAGGAGAAGGCGGGGGGGGAGAAGGAGAAGGCGGGGGGGGGAGAAGGAGAAGGCGGGGGGGGAGAAGGAGAAGGCGGGGGGGGGAGAAGGAGAAGGCGGGGGGGGAGAAGGAGAGGGGTAGAAGGAGAAGGCGGGGGGGGGTAGAAGGAGAAGGCGGGGGGGGGGAGAAGGAGAAGGCGGGGGGGGGGGGAGAAGGAGAAGGCGGGGGGGGGGAGAAGGCGGGGGGGGGGGGAGAAGGAGAAGGCGGGGGGGGGGGGAGAAGGCGGGGGGGGGAGAAGGAGAAGGCGGAGGGGAGGAGAAGGGGGGGGAGAAGGAGAAGGCGGGAGAAGGAGAAGGCGGGGGGGGAGAAGGAGAAGGCGGGGGGGGGGAGAAGGAGAAGGCGGGGGGGGGAGGAGAGGGGTAGAAGGAGAAGGCGGGGGGGAGAAGGAGAAGGCGGGGGGGGAGAAGGAGAAGGCGGGGGAGAAGGAGAGGGGTAGAAGGAGAAGGCGGGGGGGAGAAGGAGAAGGCGGGGGGAGAAGGAGAAGGCGGGGGGAAGAAGGAGAAGGCGGGGGGGGAGAGAAGGAGAAGGCGGGGGGGAGAGAAGGAGAAGGCGGGGGGGAGAAGGAGGGGGGGGGAGAAGGCGGGGGGGGAGAGAAGGAGAAGGCGGGGGGGAGAGAAGGAGAAGGCGGGGGGGGAGAAGGCGGGGGGGGGAGAAGGCGGGGGGGGAGAAGGAGAAGGCGGGTGGGGAGAAGGAGAAGGCGGGGGGGGGAGAAGGAGAAGGCGGGGGGGGGAGAAGGAGAAGGCGGGGGGGGGTAAGGAGAAGGCGGGGGGGGGGGTAAGGAGAAGGCGGGGGGGGGGTAAGGAGAAGGCGGGGGGGGGTAAAAGGAGAAGGCGGGGGGGGAGAAGGAGAGGGGGGAGGGGGAGAAGGAGAGGGGGGAGAAGGAGAAGGCGGGGGGAGAAGGAGAAGGCGGGGGGGGGGGGAGAAGGAGAAGGCGGGGGAGAAGGAGAAGGCGGGAGGAAGAAGAAAACGGGGGGCAGGAGAAGGCGGAGGGGAGGAGAAGAAGGCGGGGGGGAGAAGAAGGCGGGGGAGAGGGGGAAGAAGGCAGGGAGGGGGGGAAAGAAGGCGGGGGAAGGAGGGGGAAAGAAGGCGGGGGAAGGGGGGGAAAGGGAGGGGGGGAAGAAGGCGGGGGAAGGGGAGGGGGGGGGAAGAAGGCGGGGAAGGGGAGGGGGGGGAAGAAGGCGGGGGAGGGGGGGAAAGAAGGCGGGGGAGGAGGGGGGAAAGAAGGCGGGGGAGGAGGGGGGAAAGAAGGCGGGGGAGGGGGGGGGAAAGAAGGCAGGGGAGGGGGGGGAAAGAAGGCGGGGGGGGGGGAAAGAAGGCGGGGAGGGGGAAAGATGGCGGGGGAGGGGGGGGGGAAGAAGGTGGGGGAGGGGGGGGAAGAAGGTGGGGGAGGGGGGGGAAGAAGGTGGGGGAGGGGGGGGAAGAAGGTGGGGGGGAGGGGGGGGAAGAAGGTGGGGGAGGGGGGGGGGAAGAAGGTGGGGGAGGGGGGGGAAGAAGGTGGGGGAGGGGGGGAAGAAGGTGGGGGGAAGAAGGTGGGGGAAAGAAGGTGGGGGAGTGGGGGGAAAGAAGGCGGGGGGGGAAGAAGGCGGGGGGGGGGAAGGCAGGGGGGGGGAGAAGGAGAAAGCGGGGGGGGGGAGAAGGAGAAGGCGGGGGGGGTGAGAAGGAGAAGGCGGGGGGGGAGAAAGAGAAGGCGGGGAGGGGAGAAGGCGGGGGGGGGAGAAGGAGAAGGCGGGGGTGAGAAGGAGAAGGCGGGGGTGAGAAGGAGAAGGCGGGGGGAGAAGGAGAAGGCGGGGGTGAGAAGGAGAAGGCGGGGGGAGAAGGAGAAGGCGGGGGGAGAAGTAAAAGGCGGGGGGAGAAGGAGAAGGCGGGGGGAGGGGAGAAGGAGAAGGCGGGGGGAGGGGAGAAGGAGAAGGCGGGGGGGGGAGAAGGAGAAGGCGGGGGGGAGAAGGAGAAGGCGGGGGGAGAAGGAGAAGGCGGGGGGGGGGGGAGAAGGAGAAGGCGGGGGGGGGGGAGAAGGAGAAGGCGGGGGGGGGAGAAGGAGAAGGCGGGGGGGGAGAAGGAGAAGGCGGGGGGGGGAGAAGGAGAAGGCGGGGGGGGAGAAGGAGAAGGCGGAGGGGGGGGAGAAGGAGAAGGCGGAGGGGGGGGAGAAGGAGAAGGCGGAGGGGGGGAGAAGGGAGAAGGAGAGGTGAGGGGGGGGAGGAGAAGGCGAGGGGGGGGAGGAGAAGGC
Organism: Ascaphus truei; assembly: GCF_040206685.1. Classification (NCBI taxonomy): domain Eukaryota; kingdom Metazoa; phylum Chordata; class Amphibia; order Anura; family Ascaphidae; genus Ascaphus; species Ascaphus truei. The sequence goes on from NC_134502.1 coordinate 13,348,580, forward strand.
GAGGGGGGGGGAGAAGGAGAAGGCGAGGGAGGGGGGGAGAAGGAGAAGGCAAGGGGGGGGGAGAAGGAGAAGGCAAGGGGGGGGAGAAGGAGAAGGCAAGGGGGGGGAGAAGGAGAAGGCGAGGGGGGGGAGAAGGAGAAGGCGGAGGGGAGGAGAAGGGGGGGGAGAAGGAGAAGGCGGGAGAAGGAGAAGGCGGGGGGGGAGAAGGAGAAGGCGGGGGGGGGAGAAGGAGAAGGCGGGGGGGGGGGAGAAGGAGAAGGCGGGGGGGGAGAAGGAGAAGGCGGGGGGGGAGAAGGCGGGGGGGGAGAAGGAGAAGGCGGGGGGGGAGAAGGCGGGGGGGAGAAGGAGAAGGCGGGGGGGGAGAAGGAGAAGGCGGGGGGGGAGAAGGAGAAGGCGGGGGGGGGAGAAGGAGAAGGCGGGGGGGAGAAGGAGAAGGCGGGGGGGAGAAGGAGAAGGCGGGGGGGAGAAGGAGAAGGCGGGGGGGAGAAGGCGGGGGGGAGAAGGCGGGGTGGGTAAGGAGAAGGCGGGGGAGGGGGTAAGGAGAAGGCGGGGGGGGGGTAAAAGGCGGGAAAGGGAGGGGGGAAGAAGGCGGGGGAAGGGGAGGGGGGGGAAGAAGGCGGGGGAAGGGGAGGGGGGGGAAGAAGGCGGGGAAGGGGAGGGGGGGGGAAGAAGGCGGGGGAGGGGGGGAAAGAAGACGGGGGAGGGGGGGGGAAAGAAGGCGGGGAGGGGGAAAGAAGGCGGGGGAGGGGGGGAAAGAAAGCGGGGGAGGGGGGGGAAGAAGGTGGGGGAGGGGGGGGGGAAGAAGGTGGGGGAGGGGGGGGGGAAGAAGGTGGGGGAGGGGGGGGGGGAAGAAGGTGGGGGAGGGGGGGGAAGAAGGTGGGGGAGGGGGGGGGGAAGAAGGTGGGGGAGGGGGGGAAGAAGGTGGGGGAGGGGGGGGAAAGAAGGTGGGGGAGTGGGGGGAAAGAAGGCGGGGGGGAAAGAAGGCGGGGGGGAAAGAAGGCGGGGGGGGGGAGAAGGAGAAGGCGGGGGGGAGAAGGAGGGGGGGAGAAGGAGAAGGCGGGGGGAGAAAGAGAAGGCGGGGGGGGGGAGAAGGAGAAGGCGGGGGGGGCTTTGAGAAGGAGAAGGCGGGGGGGGGGGTGAGAAGGAGAAGGCGGGGGGGGGAGAAGGAGAAGGCGGGGGGGAGAAGGAGAAGGCAGGGGGGAGAAGAAGGGGGGGGGAGAAGAAGGGGGGGGAGGAGAAGGCGGGGGGAGAAGGAGAAGGCGGGGGTGAGAAGGAGAAGGCGGGGGTGAGAAGGAGAAGGCGGGGGGAGAAGGAGAAGGCGGGGGGAGAAGGAGAAGGCGGGGGGAGAAGGAGAAGGCGGGGGGAGAAGGAGAAGGCGGGGGGAGGGGAGAAGGAGAAGGCGGGGGGGGAGAAGGAGAAGGCGGGGGGGGAGAAGGAGAAGGCGGGGGGGAGAAGGAGAAGGCGGGGGGGGAGAAGGAGAAGGCGGGGGGGGAGAAGGAGAAGGCGGGGGGGGGGAGAAGGAGAAGGCGGGGGGGGGGAGAAGGAGAAGGCGGGGGGGGGGAGAAGGAGAAGGCGGGGGGGGGGAGAAGGAGAAGGCGGGGGGGGAGAAGGAGAAGGCGGGGGGGAGAAGGAGAAGAAGGCGGAGGGGGGGGGGAGAAGAAGGCGGAGGGGGGGGGAGAAGGAGAAGGCGGAGGGGGGGGGAGAAGGAGAAGGCGGAGGGGGGGAGAAGGAGAAGGCGGAGGGGGGGGGAGAAGGAGAAGGCGGAGGGGGGGGAGAAGGAGAAGGCGGAGGGGGGGGAGAAGGAGAAGGTGCGGGGGGGAGAAGGAGAAGGCGAAGGGGGGGAGAAGGAGAAGGCGAGGGGGGGGAGAAGGAGAAGGCGAAGGGGGGGAGAAGGAGAAGGCGAGGGGGGGGAGAAGGAGAAGGCGAGGGGTGGAGAAGGAGAAGGCGAGGGGGGGAGAAGGAGAAGGCGAGGGGGGGAGAAGGAGAAGGCGGGAGAAGGAGAAGGCGAGGGGGGGAGAAGGAGAAGGCGGGAGAAGGAGAAGGCGAGGGGGGGGAGAAGGAGAAGGCGAGGAGAAGGAGAAGGCGGGGGGGGGGAGAAGGAGAAGGCGGGGGGAGGGGAGAAGGAGAAGGCGGGGGGAGATGGAGAAGGCGGGAGGAAGAAGAAAACGGGGGGCAGGAGAAGGCGGAGGGGAGGAGAAGAAGGTGGGGGGGAAAGGGGGGAGGGGGAAGGCGGGGGGGAGGGGGAAGAAGGCGGGGGAGGGTGGGAAAGAAGGCAGGGAGGGGGGGAAAGAAGGCAGGGAGGGGGGGGAAAGAAGGCAGGGAGGGGGGGGAAAGAAGGCGGGGGAAGGGGGGGAAAGAAGGCGGGGGAAGGGGGGGGAAAGAAGGCGGGGGAAGGGGGGGAAAGAAGGCGGGGGAAGGGGGGGAAAGAAGGCGGGGGGGAAGAAGGCGGGGGAGGGGGGAAAGAAGGCGGGGGATGGGGGGGAAAGAAGGCGGGGGAGGGGGGGGAAAGAAGGCGGGGGAGCGGGGGGGAAAGAAGGCGGGGGAGGGGGGGAAGAAGACGGGGGAGGGGGGGGAAGAAGGTGGGAAGGTGGGGGAGTGGGGGGAAAGAAGGGGGGGAGGGGGGGGAAAGAAGGCGGGGGGATAGAAGGCGGGGGGAAAAGAAGGCGGGGGGGGGAAGAAGGCAGGGGGGGAAAGAAGGCGGGGGGGGAAAGAAGGCGGGGGGGGGGGAGAAGGCGGGGGGGGGGGAGAAGGCGGGGGGGGGGGAGAAGGCGGGGGGGGGGAGAAGGCGGGGGGGGGGAGAAGGCGGGGGGGGGGGGAAGAAGGCGGGGGGGGGGGAAAGAAGGCCGGGGTGGGGGAAAGAAGGCCGGGGTGGGGGAAAGAAGTGGGGGGGGGGGGTGAAAGAAGGCGGGGGGGGTTGAGAGAGAGGGTGAGAGATGAGGGAGGCAACTGCCACCCTACAAGGGGGAAGGGGAGACATTCCGACACTTACTCGGTCCCTGTACTTCTGCCGCCTTCTCCGTCACGGTTCCAGTCACCCCAAGGCTCAGCTCCGCCTCAGCTGCTTTGCCAGGTGCCGCAGCTTGGTGGTCCCTGTCCGTTGCCCCTGCCGGCCTCCTGCCTACCCCAGCCGCCCCTGGGGGGTGGGAGGAGCGCCTGAATTTCTTCGTGAAGGGGCGCCCCCCCTGGATGTAGCTGAGGTAGGCCCCAGCCTTCTGGGGCCTCTGCTTTATCCACTCGCGCAGCGTTTCGATGGGCGAGCCGTTGACGCACCACTCTGTGACGCCAAACTGGCGCAGGTGGGCACGAGCATGGCTGGCAAGGGCCTTCCGGTTCTCGAAGTAGAGGCCGCACAGCTCACAGCACGCTTCCACTGCTGGGTGTGGGAAGAGAAGGAAAATTAGGGGATGAGTTGCGAGGTGGCCCAACAGAGGAGAAAAGAAGCAAAAAGGAGATGGCGTAGGTGGGGAGGGGGACAATGGAGGGTGGCGAAGAGAGGGAAAGTAGGTGGCGGAAAAAAAGGGAGGGGGGTGAGAAGAAAGAGGGAGGAGGGGAGAGGGGAAGAAAAGGAGGGGGTGGAGGGAGAAAGGAAAGACATGGGGTGGAGTGGAGCAGCGAACTGAGGCAAAAAGTAGGGCTAAAGAAAGGGTGAGGGAGGAAGGGAAAAGGTTTAGGGGGTGTTGTGGAAACTGGTGGGGGGGCGGAGGGGCAAGAGGCAGGTCCGGTTTTACAAATATTGCGTCCTTAGGCACTCACCTTTTTGCCGCCACCCTCCTCCTCCAGCATCAAATGACACTGTGATGTCATGGCAACGTCAAATAACGCCACGAAGCTGGAGGAGGAGGGTGGCGACGGCACACCGGCCTTGCAAAATCTTCCGGAGGTGGCAAATTGAAGCGACTGGGTGCCACCGCCCCCACCTCCGATTTGGCTGCCCTAGGCCTGAGCCTAATGGGCCTATTGAGAAATGCGGGCCTGGAAAGAGGTGTGGAGAAGTATTGGGGTAGAGGGGGGCATGTTGGGATGGGAAGAGAGGGTGGAGGGAAAGGGGGGCAAAGAGGATAGAGTACATTAGACATGATAAGTACACCTCCCCCCCTCCTCCCAGGGCCACTTTAATGCTACTCCATCTGCTTCACTTACAAGTTGTAGCTGCTTTGTCTGGAGACGCCTTCACCTTGACCTTGAACGGTAGCTCCGTTTGGATGTAGGACTTGGCCTTGCCCTCTCCTTGCATGTACGACTTGGGCTTGCCCTCTCCTTGCATGTACGGCTTGTGCTTGCCCTCCCCTTGCATGTAGGGCTTGCCCTCCCCTTGCATGTACGGCTTGGGCTTGCCCTCTCCTTGCATGTAGGGCTTGGGCTTGCCCTCTCCTTGCATGTAGGGCTTGGGCTTGCCCTCTCCTTGCATGTAGGGCTTGGGCTTACCCTCTCCTTGCATGTAGGGCTTGGGCTTGCCCTCTCCTTGCACGTAGGATTTGGGCCTGCCTTCAGATTGCATGTAGGCCTTGGACTTGCCTTCTCCTTGCATGTAGACCCTGGGCCTGCCCTCCGACTGGCCGTAGGCCCTGGGCTTTCCATCCGACTGGCCGTAGGCCCTGGGCTTTCCATCCGACTGCATGTAGGCCCTGGGCCTGCCCTCCGACTGCATGTAGGCCCTGACTTGTGATTGGCTGCTGGGCTTTGTCTCCATGTGGATGTAGCTCTTGGGCTCAGAGTGGCTCAACCGTGACTCGTGAGGGGCTGGCCTCTTGGCCGCCAGTGGAGTCAGAAAGGTGCTGTGGGCTCGCGCACCTAGGGAGGAGATGGGATGCTCCCGGGCCAGCCCAGGGGGCACCAGGCCAAAAGGGGAAAGGGGGTGGGAGGAGCTGCTTGGCTCCTCAGCCCCCTGAGGCTCCTTCTTGATATTGGTGAGAAGGGATGGGGAAGGGTGTCTCTTGCGGATGATATCTCTCAGTGTGTCGATGGGCGAGCCATTGACGTGCCACTCGGTGATGCCCATCTGGCGCAGGTGGGAGCGTGCATGGCTGGACAGACCCTTCCGGTTCTCAAAGAATTCACCGCAGAACTCGCAGCAGATGTCACGTGTCGGGTCTGCGCGGGAGGCTGAGGAGGGGAGTTAGGGGGAAGGACACGAAGAAGGAGGACAAGGAAAGAAAAGCAGGAGGAAAGTTCAGAAAAGGAGGGGAAAAGTTTGTTAGAGTGAGGGGTAGGTGGGGAGCAGTAAGAGTGAGGGACGGGAAGGCAGAAAAAGAGAAAGCAAAAAAAGAGTAGAGAGAAAAAGGAAAAATAATTTAGGACAAGTTCACAGTCCTAATAACGTCCACAGAAAAAGCAATGAGATGAGGCAAACAATCTCCCAAAATGCACCACACATACATAGCGTGGGGTTCAAAGGGTAATCAGGAACTGTTCCATAAGCCTGCCCATCTAATACAGAGTTGTTTTGTGGTCAACCCCACCCCAGCAACATAGCCTTGGGGAGATAGTGTGGGTGGTGGTGTTTAACAGGTCACTGGTCCCATAGATTAGAGAAGATGTCCATGCCGGCATGGAGGCTGCCATTTTGATTTGTGACTTCTGATGTCACAAAGCCAAGATGGCTCACCCCGACCACTCAGGATTTGCCCGGCATTTGAGAGACCCTAGCAGTTGCATGTGGAGAACCTCTGATGTCATCACCTCCAGCATTATTCTTCACCCTATAAAACCTGCCCTTACAGTCCAACTCCCCCTCCCCTGATCTGAAGGGGGCTGTTCCAAACAACCCCAAAAGGGCGAGTGATAATTTTAACAACCCAAGATGGCTCCCACCAGGTCTCAACGAGCCCCTCGCATGAGACCGGCTATCTTGGATCATGGATGACAGTGACAGTGTATCCTGCCTTGTGAGGGAACTCCATTAAACCTACTCCACAACCATCTCAGATCTCTGATGTCATCACCCGCCTACACCTGCCCTGCCTTTGAAATCTTAAGGTCACCAACCCATAGGGGGACAACGAGCCAAGACATCACAATTCCAACATGGCTACTCTTACTCAATGCCCCACCTCATTACAGGCTCCCGTAGTTAATTGGAGTAGGGAGTGTGGGAGAAGAGGAAAGGGTGAAATGAAAGATGGAGGCAACTGACAAGTCTGGAAGCAATAAAAGATGAAAGGCGAGGAGATGCCAATGGCGGGCCAACGGCCCACTTACACAGGTTCAGAGGTGAGAGGTCGGAGGGCCACTCCCCAGCTGGGAAAGAGGCAAGCTGTGGCTGCTTGCGCTGCAGGGCCGAAGTCAGCCCAGCATAGGGGAGGGGCACCGAGGGGGAAGTAGGAGGAAGAGGGAGGAGCTTCTCCGAGCTGGGACCTCCGACTCTGGCACCCGCCCTGGGAAAGGCCCCGGTGGCCAGGATCTCCCGCAGGGTATCGATTGGCGAGCCGTTGACGTGCCACTCTGTGACGCCCATCTGGCGCAGGTGGGAGCGCGCGTGGCTGGAAAGTCCCTTCCGGTTCTCGAAGAATTCGCCGCAGAACTCGCAGCGGACTTCCTCCGAACCCGGGGCTGGAGGAGGAATGAAAAGTGAGGGATGGTCTTTGAAGTGGAAGAACGAACCAGTGATTTGGCTAGTTGGGAAATGGCTCCCTGCATCTGTATACCCCTTTGAGCCTAGCTCCCCGTGTCCATGTACACATGGAGCACCTTGGCTCATCTGCCCCCTCTATCTAAATACACATTCGAACCCAAGCTCCTTGTATCTATATACATATTCAAGCTTCATCTCCCAGGCTCCCTGAATCTAGATACACATAAAGCAAGATTGCGGACTGAACCGAAGCAGGGGGGGGTGGGAGGGGGAGGGGAGAAAGAGGGTGTCAAGAAGCAGAAGCGCACACAAAGAAAAAGGTGGTGTGGGGGGAGGTAGAGAGCAAGATAGCTAGAGCAGGGAGGAGTATAGGAAACCCCCCCCCATCCCGTGCAAATCATGCAAAAATCACCATTAGAGGGAATCCCCTGGCAGACAGTCAAGAGCCAAGCAGGGTAGAAACCCCACCTCCCTGAAAGTATATGCAGCTGCATTCATCACAAAACCAATCAAAAGGATCTAAAAATACACCTACATGATCCACAAAAGCGAGAACAAGCTAGGGGCGAAAGAAAGATAAAACATGCCGTGGGGTCCATCTAGAGCAGCCACCTTGAAAAACTTAAGTGGGAACTAGAAAGAACATCCCAACAGATCTAGAAATAACATCAGTTAATGGATCTAGAGAACAGCTACTTAAAACAAAAAACAAAAACTGAAGCGGGTCTAAAAAGAATACTGGAAGAAATCTATAAATAATCTGCTAATAATTTCCTTTGGATACCAATTCTACTTTGAAGATTGGTCCACGGTGGAGCTCGAGCTAGAACCATCTAGTTTTCAAACAGTGCTATGGATTTATACCTAGAAGCCAACATCGAAATGGACCTAGACCCAATATGGATTCCGAAGCACTAAAATAGCCAGAGAAAAAACAGCGAAATGAACCTAGACGTACGTGTTATGGCACACTGAAACAAATCTTCAAATATTGATAAGGATATAGAAATATCGCAAGGGGAGCATTGCCATCTAAATTAGTTGAGTGTCCTGGGGCGTAGCTACTAACGTCATGGGTTCTGGCACCCTGGGTACTCAATGAAGTAGTAGCTACGCCCTTTCCAAAATACCCTTAGGGGGGAGACTGCGTCCGGCGCGATCTGAACTGATGGCGGACAGAAGGGAGGTGACCGAGTGTAAATCTGGCTCCGCATGCCCAACCGGCACTCAAAGGGATAAAAATAAATATTATCTCTCCTCCCCAACCCCCCTAGAATGGGAAGCAGTGGGTCTACGGAGCTGAACCACATACATTTCAGCTCCAGGGACCTTTCGCTCCCCGACATACCGGCATCACCTTCCATTGCAAGTATCTCACAACTGTTTAAAGGTTCCGCGGGCCAATAGGAAGCGAGGGATGGCGTTGTGGCTTTCGATTGGCCCTTTGGACCTTTAAATAGACATGTTCTTTGCCCAGCCACGGAGCAACCCCTTTCCAATGTAAGGATCTCAAGAAGCAGGGGGGGTCCCCGGAGCTGAAAATCAACATGGTTCAGCCATGGGGACCCTTGCTACGCACTTGGTCAAAAATAAATAAACAAGCCAAGAGGTAGTGCCATTTTAAGAGATTTCCACAAAGCAAAAAGATATTTCTAGGAAGACACTGACATTTTACAGCTCCAGAAAGATGTATACAGAAAGACATCCAGAAAGATGGAGATATGTGCCTAAAGATAGATTATATCCAGAAAAGTTGTGCTTCAAGGTATACCTAGACATAGAAATGTATATCAAAAGACATGGTCAAACCAAACATTTCTACACATCAATTTGGAAATACTGAATGACACATTAAACTAGGTGGGAACCTGGGGGTCTCCGAAAGCTGAGCCACATTCATTTCAGCTACGGTGACACCCTCGTGGCAAAGATACATAGTGGGAACACAAGTGGCAGTACTTCCTGTTTTTTTTTTTTTTAAACACCCCTCATCACGCGAGCCAATAGAAATTTGCGACGGGCGGCGTTGCAGCTTCCTATTGACCCATGCATCATGTGAAATGTAAACCCATGTATGGTACCTACATAGGTTGAGAGGGGTGGATGCATTGCTGGGTGACCAGTAGGACTCCATGCTGGGTTTACAGGCCTGTGATGAGGTCTTCAGTTTCTTGGTTGGTGGAGTGCCAGAAGTCGGTTGTCTGGGGTGGGCGATTCCAGCTGGGGAGAGCTTTGGGCGTGGGGCGGCTCGGACATGGGTGCTTATTCCTGGGGTCTTGGCATGGACCCCAGCTGCCATCTTTGTGTGGGTAGTACCAGCCTCGGACTTTACAGGAGCACTGCCAGCTTCTGCCATCCTGGCATGGGCTCCAGCCTTAGGTGACAGGGTGTAGGAGCCGGACGCACCCACATCAGGGCACTTGAAATGGGAGGCAGCCTTCTCAGACAAGCTACCGCCAACTAACCTGGTGCCATCACCTGCGGTCACTGCATGGGTGCCAGCTTCAGATATCTTGACAGGGGCGCTTTCGCTAGCCTTTTTGTCGTCTGCTGCCATCATAACATGAGTGCCAGTGTCTGCTAGCATGGCATGAGTGCCAGGGTCTGTCAGTTTGGCATGAGTGCCACCATCGCTGGCCTTGGCATGAGTACCAGCCTCTGTGGAGGTGCTGTCTTTAGGGGCTTTGGCGTGGGTGCCAGTCTCCGCGGGGGTGTGCCCAGAGAGGCGCCTCTTAAAGTCCTTACTCTTGATGAGTGAGTTGAGGGCATTGATGGGGGAGCCTTTGGCATCCGGGTCAGTCACCCCCAAGTGGCGCAGGTGGGCGCGGGCGTGGCTTGAGAGGCCCTTCCGAGTTTCAAACCAGGCGCCGCAGAACTGGCAGTCTGTGTCTCTGCCGGGATCACCATCCATAGCTGGGAGAGAGAGGAGAGTCAAGAGGATGAGCAGGTAGACAAGGGGGACGCGGGGGAGAGAGAAGAAGGGACGCGGGGGAGAGAGAAGGGACGCGGGGGAGAGAGAAGAAGGGACGCGGGGGAGAAGAAGGGACGCGGGGGAGAGAGAAGAAGGGACGCGGGGGAGAGAGAAGAAGGGACGCGGGGGAGAGAGAAGAAGGGACGCGGGGGAGAGAGAAGAAGGGACGCGGGGGAGAGAGAAGAAGGGACGCGGGGGAGAGAGAAGGGACGCAAGAGGAGGGGTTAGCTAGACAGTCTTAGAGTTGCCGTCCAACTCCCTGCCTCCCTTTCCAGAATCACCCACACCCCCCCTGCACGTCCCAACTACTCACTCAAGTTCAGGGGCCCGTCCTCATCGCCCCATTGAGACCTGGGGGATCCGGGGCGCGAGCTCCCCGCCTTCTTGGCTCCAAGAAAGCACTCATCCTGCGGCAGCTTGCCTTGCTTGGCCAGCTCATACAGGAGATCGATGGGGGCCCCGCTGCTCTCAGATTCAGCCACTCCGAGGTGACGCAGGTGGCAGCGCGCGTGGCTGGACAGGCCTTTTCGGGTCTCGAAGCATGCTCCGCATACCTCACACGTAGTCTGACCTGGGCCTTGGAGGGCTGATGGGAGGGAGGGAAGAGACCTATCACAAGGAGCATTTACTGAAGCGCCCTCGGGGGGGGGGGGGGAGTAATCACAAGGTGGATTACTATGTCGCCGTGGTATTCACCACTGGAAAGAAAAGGGGAATCCACTAAAACACACACACACACACACACACAAAACCTCACACAACCCTATATTTACTACAAATTCCCCTCTGGCCTAAAACCGGACTTTACTTCTAAAACCGACTCCATTTATGTGATCCCACTCACAAACACACACAGGGACCCCATAAATAATTAAAGTCCTATCTCATCCCATAAGAAATCAATCTCCCGACTTTTTCCTTATAAATCCCTTGTCTCATTAAATATCAGTCTGCTGTCCCCATTAGCTTATAAATCAGTTAGCAAGCCTCCATTTCTCCCATTAGAGCCAAGTTTCCTAACCCTATTATATTAGAAATCACAAGTTGAAGTCTCCTTTTATCCCATAAAAGATTAGTCAACATTACCTTACTAATTAATAGGATTGTATGTCACTTCTCTACCCCATTACCTTTGGGATCCTCGTCTCCTCTCCCCGCATTCTGGTCGGACACCAACACCCGCCCGGGCTCCTGTTTCGTGATTTGTGGTCGCCCCAGATCTAAGGGGGTCCCATCTTCCTCCTCCGAAACCAACACTGTAAAGGAAATGAGAATGATTAATTTAAATGAGAACGATTGCCATCTATTACACAAGACTGACCCCCCTCAAGCTCTCTAAATTGGCTGAGACCGATACCATAGAGATTGCCCTCCAGATCTTGAATTTGCCCCACATGGGAGTTACATAGTTACATAGCAGATGAGGTCGAAAAGAAAAAGACATGTCCATCAAGTTCAACCTATGTTAATTTGGAGAACAGATACTTATCCTATATTTGTATTTACAATATTGTTGATCCAAAGGAAGACAAACAAAAAAAACCCCCAGTTAAATATTATCCAATGATGTCTCATAAGTGGGGAAAAAAATTCCTTACAGACTCCAATAATGGCAATGTTAAAAAGTGATAAAGAGAGACCCCAATATAAAATTGGTCTCTTAGTTAATGGGAGCCCCACCACTTCCTGTGCAAATGGATATATCTTTGTAAAGGTGTTTTTAAAAAAAATGGCTGACCATCGGAATTTCCTAACACTCATCACCTCCCCGGTTAACCCCACAATACCCCCCGCCCATCCACTTGCCCAGCAGGCCCTTTAATACGTCTCTATAGCCCTATTTCCACTTGTTGTCCCCATATTTCATGCACCACACTGTACCTTATACACCACTTGAAATCCCTCACTCCCAACCACCTGCTGCACCACGTGACCCCCACAACCTGCTTTCCCCTCTTTAGCGACTCACCCGCTTTTTGCCTCCCGTTCCCAGGCCTCGGCTGATCCTTGGCCTGTCCTGCCGCCTCTCCCCGCCCCGCTCCCACGGCCTCTCCCTCCTCCGCCCTCTCTTTACTCGGACCCTCTACGCTCTCCGAGGCCTGTCCCCCCTTCTCATCCTGGCCTCTCCCTTCCAGGTCAGACCCCCCGGCCTCTCCCGACTCGTCAGGCCTCAGATCCCCGCTGTTTCCTAACCCCGCGGCCCCAGATTCTTTGGCCTCCTTTGTCCGCTCGCTGGGCGCCGCCATCTTGGAATCGCTCGCGGGGCCGCGTGAGGATTGAAAAAAAAAAAAAAAAAAGAGAGCGCCCGCGCGTACACATTCCAGACCAGGGCAATGGAGCGACGAGCGGCTCGGAGGGAGGGGGGGATAGGATGGTGGCGCGAGCGCCCGTGAAGCAAGAAGGTGGCGCGCGGGGCCGCGATTCGAAGCAATCTGGCGCGAGGAGTGGAGGGAAACGGGACAACCTGAGCGAAGGCACAGGGGGAGGGGCGATCAGGAACCCGTCTCTGATACACATAGTGAAGATGTCTCTCTTCCATACATTGTAATGGGGGAAGCGGTCTCTTTTTCATTGAGCAGTTTACATACACCGTCAAGACAGTCTAATTTAACAGTCTCTTCTAAAATACCAGCAGTTCTCTTTCGTTTAAGAGGAGCCGTCTATTTACTAACCAGTCTCTCATATTTATATTTAAGAGAGTGTTTTGTTCAATGAGTGTCTGTTTCTTTCAATATGAGCATTCTCCCGAGCAAAGTAGGACTCCTAAAATAAAAGGAGCTGTCTCTTATAGAATTGGATCAGGAGCAGCTTCTCCCTCATTCAATGGATGAGTCTCATCCAAGTGGAACATGTCCTCTCTCATATAGTGAATGACAGTCTTTTATAAGGGGAGAAATCTCCCTCTGACCGACAGTCTTGTCCAAGGGGAGCCATCTCTGTTTCTCTTAGGCCCCGCTCACTCTGCTAGCTATACGACGTGCGCGCGCATATTCGTTACTCTTTCATGTTTGGCAATGGGAGTTTTCAGACTTGAAACTACTCCCAGCGGCAAAGTAAAGCGCTCACGCTGCTGCAACTGAGGGAGACAACTGAATTTCTGATTTCATGCGGCAGCAGCGTCACGTGTACTTCGCCAGCCATTGAATGAAAGCTCCATCTTTTTTTCTAAAAAACAAGAGGATGACGTCTTCCCCTGTTCCGCCTACTGTCGGTTCATTCAGTCTGCTGGGGATGTTCACACATCACCCAGCAGACAGAGGCGCGCAACCGCAACGTCAGGATAGTGGATGACTGTCCCATCCATGGGAATCAGTCTCTCAATTAGTGGATGGTCTTGTCCAAGGGGAGCAGTTTCTCATTCAATGAATGACAGTCTCGACCAAAGGGGAGCAGGCTGTTTCTCATAGTGGATGACTGTTTTCCAAGGGGAGAAGTTTCATTCAGTGGCTGACCGTTTTGCCCCAAGGGGAGTCACCTCTCATTTAGTGGATAGTCAGTCTCGTGTATGTGGGAGCAGTCTCTCTCGCTCTCATTCAGTGGATAACTATCTTGTCCATATGGAGAAGTCTCTTTTATTCAGTGTATAAATGTCTTATCCAAAGGGTGCAGCCTCTCATTCAGTGGCTGTTTGTCTCTCTCAGTAGCTGACAGTCTCACCAAGGGGAGCAGTCGCATTTAGTGGATGATCTTGTCCAAGGAGCGTGTGCCAGTCTCTCATTCAGTGGATAACCATCTCATCCATGGGGATACGTCTCTTATTCAGTGTATGAAAGTCTTATCCAAGGGGAATAGTCTCTCATTTAGTGGATGACAGTCTCGTCCACGAGGACCTCTCATTCAGTGGATAACCGTCTCGTCCATGGGGATAAGTCTGTTATTCAGTGTATGAACGTCCTATTCATGGTGAGCAGTCTCTCATTCAGTGGATGACAGTTGTCCATGGATATGAGTCTTTCTTGCTCCCATTGAGTTGATGGCCATCTTGTCCAACGAGAGCAGTCGATCTCTCATTCAGTGGATGACTGTCTCGTCCATGGATAGTAGTCTTTGTCTCTCATTCAGTGGATAACCGCTTCATCCAAGGGGAGCAGTCGCACTCACTCAGTGGATGACTGTCTCATCCCTGTTTAAAGGGACAAGTCTTTCCCTCATTCAGTGGAGGACTGTCTCATCCAAGGGGAGCAGTTTTCATCTCATTCAGTGAAGGGCCATCTTGTCCAGAGGGAGCAGTCTCTCCCTCTCATTCAGTTGACCATCTCGTCCAAGGGGGAGCAGTCTCTCAGTGGATGACCGGGAGCAGTGTTTTGCTCATTCAGTGGAGGACTGTCTCATCCAATGGAAACAGTCTCTCATTCAGTGGATGACCATAATGTCCAAGGGAAACAGTTCCTCTCATTCAGTGGGCGACAGTCTCACCCAAATGGAACAGTCTCATTCAATGGATGACAGTTTCATCAAACTGGAGAAGTCTCTCATTCAGTGGGAAAAGTGGAAATTTTCTTTCCAATGTAACCTAGTTTCTTGCTCATCCAAGGGGGAGACTTTTCCAACAGGAGCAGCCTATCTTTTTCAATGTGGAAGAGGTAGTTTCCTATCCAATAAGAAGCAGTCTATCCCTCTACGGAAGGGATTGGTCTCTCATTTAATGTGATGGGGGGGGGGGGGGGGGGTGGGATGGTAGTCTCTCCAAATAGAAAAGACTCCCATTTGGTAGGAGCAGTCCATTTCTCCATTAGTGACATAAGTACTAATTATCCAATATGTGTCTGTCATCTCAATGGGAGCCATCTCTTTTAATTAGTGACATCCAATGAAAGCAATCTCTCTCATCCAATGGGGAGGGAGCAGTCTCCCTTATTCAATGGCTGGCTGTATCTAATACAACAGGAACAGTCTCATCTTATGAAAGCAATCTCATTCTCTGTCAGGTCACAGTCTCACTCAATGGATGGCCGTTTCATTTAAGAGGGGGGGGGGGTGGGCTGTCTTTCCCTCATTCATTGGAGCACCGTCTCATCTAAGGGGAACAGTTTCCATCTCATTCAGTGGAGGGCCGTCTTGTCCAAGGGGAGTAGTCTCTCCCTCTCATTCAGTGGATGACCGTCTTGTACAAGTGGAGCAGTCTCATAGTGGATGGGCGTCTTGTCCATGGGAAGCAGTCTCATTTATTGGATGACCACCTCGTCCAAGAGGAACACTGTCTCTCATTTATTGGATAAGTCATCCAGGGGATCCATCTCTCTAATTCAGTGGGGGGCCGTCTCATCCAATGGGGGAGCAGTATCTAATTCAGTGGATAATCATCTCATCCAAGGGGAGCAGTCTCTCATTCTGTTGCTGACAGTCTCATTCAAAGTGAGCAGTCTCTCATTTAATGAACAACCATATTGTCCAAGTGAAGCAGTCTCCATCAGTGGATAACCCTCTTGTCCATGTGAAGCAGTCTCTCATTTCGTGGATTAACGTCTTGCCCAAGGAGAGCGGGTTTCTCTCTCATCCAAGGAGAACATTCTCTCCTCACTCATTCAGTGGCTGACCAAGAAGACCATAAGAAGGTAGTACTTCTTATCCAATGTGTGTCATCTCAATGGGAGCCATCTAGTTGAATTGGTGATTTATCCAATGGAAGCAATCTCCCATCCAATGGGGAGGGGCAGTCTAGCTCATTAAATGGATGGCTTTATCTTATACAACAGGAACAACGTCTCATCATATAAAATCTGTCTCATCCACCGTCAGGTCACAGTCTCTCAATGTGAGCAGTCAATTTTTCAACCAGTGACCGCAGCCTCATTTAATGGAGGGTGGATTCTCTAAATTTCAGGCAGTCTCTCTCATCCAAATGGCACATCCAATGTGTGTCTGTCTCTTTCAAAAAGGAGACGTCGGTCTTAGTGGGGGAGGAGGCAATCTCTCCTCCTGTGAGAAGCAGTGTCTCTTAACTGGTTATTGTCAGTTATCCAACAGGAGCAGTCTCTCTTCCAGTGGATAACCGTTTGTTATCCAACAGTCGCTCATCCAATAGGCAAGGGGACCAGTGTCACTATGGAAGCCGTCTCTATACCATCCAATAGGAGGGAGTAGTCTCATTCAAAGAAAACAGTCTACTTATCAACCACTGAGCAGTCTCATTTATTGAAGGGCTATTTCTCTAATTGGAGGCAGTCTCTCTCATTCCATTATTGTTGGTTTCTTTCAAAGGGAGTTTAACCCAGTCTTATGTGCGTATTAAAGATAAGTATCTAAAAATATCAAATTGCTCCCCAGACCACAATGTTTTTGAGGTGTTGCCGCTTAAATTCTACTGCTTCGATTGTTACTAAATTTAGCATGCTGCGTCAATATACTGTCGGGGGGGGGGGGGAGGGGAAGGTGATAAATTCCTAAAAATCACCAAGGTGGCATTGTATGTTTATTTGCATGTAATTTCCCAGAATTCTTGGCTGCAGAGGAAACATTGTATGACAAGAGATAATGGTTCCAGACCTGTCTGAGACGTGAATGTGCTCACAGGAGGTATTTTTATTTGCTAAAAATCTTCACACATTTTCCTACATTTTCACCCAAAAATACATATTTTTTGTTTTGCTGCTCAAAATGTACTGCTTGGACTTGTACAGTACTAAATGTAATACATGGGGTCAATACGCCACGGAGACCAAAATAACTAACTTTCAACCCAGACTGTCGCATAAAAAAAATGAGAATTTCTGAAAATCACCTCCAAATTTTCTAAATGTTTGCCGAAATTACAATTTCTTTTGTACAGCCACTGCTCTGCTTTTCCCCAAATGTTGTACCTATTGTGAACTCCCATGAAGACCAAAATTTCAGCCTAATCCTGCCCTGTGAATTTAAATGAAGAGATTTTGAAAATCACCACCAGAAAAAAAACATTAGTCTGACCTATCTACTCTTCAATTTTTTCCCCCCAAAATGGCTTTTTTTTTTTGCAGGGCTCGTGCACACACACTTTCTACTTTTGGCAGGCAAGCCATGAAGATTGAAATAGCTACATTTACAGCTAATCATATTTGTGAATTAAAAATAATTGATAAAGTTTAAAAAAAAGATCATTGTCTCAATTTGTGATTTGCCTAAAATGGCCTTTTAAACCATTTTTAAGCCATTGCTCTAAATCCGTTGCTCCAATTTTGGAATGCTCCCCAAATCTATGGTAGACACCAAAATTGCCACATTTCAGCCAAATTCTGCAAAAGTTTAAAACCTCTGAAAGCTGACAATTAGCTGAGCAAGAAGGTGGCCATTTTGGGCTTGTAATGTCACTCGTCACAGTCATTAGTAACAAAAGGTTGGGACCAAAGGCTAGTAACATTGCAGTGTGACGTCATCAGCAATGGCATCTTACCGTCTGAGTCGGGGTCTTGGTGCCAGGGCGGGAATGGGGGCGGAGGCTGCGTGGGGGAGCGGGCGAGCAGACGGTTGAGGACGTGGATGGGGGACACTGTGAGCTCCCAGTTGGTGATGCCAAAGTCTCGGAGGTGGGCACGGGCATGACTGGAAAGGCCAGCCCGTGTATCAAACCCAGCCCCACAGAACTCACAGCGCATCAGGCTGAACGTGCTGGGGTCAAAGTTCGCCACTGTGGAAGAGGGAGAGCAGTTCACGCATCATCCTATGCTAAATCAGGGATTACACATCGTCCGGTGTTAATTATGGGCAAGCTGTGTCAGGGTCATACTAGGTTAGACATGTTACTCATGTTACTACACACACACACACACACAACCTCAAGATTACAATGTATTGCCTGCCCGGAAGAGAGGGCATCACCCGACATATGATCTCACGAGAAAAATGACATCACTAGCCAGACAGGTTCCTTCACAAGCTAGAGATGTCATCAACAAAGCTTTGAGATCCTCAGGCACACTAAATCACACATTCCAGATACGTCACTAGAAGAGGTGAGGTCACCTCTGCCAGGACATCACCAGAAACATAAACTCAGTAGAAGAGATGGACATTACACATGCTCACTAGAAGAGATGATATCACACGAGAGTACATTACACAACCTCAACAATACATATCATCCTAGCCAGTCAGCCTTGACATTACCAGATACACATAACCTAACTAGTAAAGATTACATCATGCAACCTCAGTAGAAAAGATGACATCCCACAACACACATTACTAAAACTGATGATCTCGCCTTGACATTCCCCGACACCATGGACCTCCCTACCTTTCTTGCGTTTCTTCTGGAAGGAGTAGTTCTGCTCGATGGCCTTCACTTCCTCAGCGGAGATGAAGTGACGTACGTTGTAGCTGACCCCCACGCGGTTGAGGTGGCCCCTGACATGGTTGGCCAGGCCTATCCCATTGTGGAAGCGGTCAGGGCAGTAGGGGCACTCCCGCTCCTCACTCCTCAGCCCCAGGGCCTCCAGCTGCCCCTCATAGCTAGGGTCCATCAGCAGGATGTCCAGGGGGAAGCCATCTTCACCATCCTCCGCCCACAGCTCCCGGTGGAACTGGTGGGTAGGGGGTGAGGTCTGGCTAGGGCACCCCACTGCCCACCCTGGGGAGCTTCCCCCAACCCCCACTCTTGAAAGTCTCCTTCCATAACCCCATGCCTGGGTCCCTTTCGCCCTCCTCTTTCTAGGGCCTACATTTTCCAGAACCACAACGGCCACTTGCTCTCTCAGCTGACGCCTCTGTCCTTCCTCACCCTCTCCCATGCCTCTCAGTGTCTCTCGGAAACTCCTCTTCAGCTCCACCGCTGCCTCTGGGATCCATGGGCCCCTCCCTGGCTCCTGATATCCCGCCACCTGGGACTCCCCTGGTAAACACAGCCCGCCCTCTCTTGGCAGTGTCTTCCTCTTTGCCTTGCCCAGCCTTTGCACCTCCCCCCGTGGCCCCTCTGCTTGCCACCCCTCCCCGGGCTCCGCCTCTGTTTCCCTCCATATCCCATCAAAACATTGCTCCAATGTTCCCCTCCATGGCCCTGCACCGCCACCACCCACCGTCTCCCCTGGGGCTTGGAGGGAAGTTAGGGCCACTCGGCTCTCCCCACCCCCCTTCCTGACGTGGCTTTTGGCATGCTGGACGAAGACCTTGGAAGAGTTTGTGCCAAAGAGGCACTTTGGGCATTGCAGACGTGCCCCCCGCCCTTCGTCTGCCATACTCTCCAGCTTGCGGATCTCCTCCATGATCTTCTGCCTGGACTCCTGATGAAGGCGGCGATGGGATGACAGACTCCCCTCATCCACGAACCCTTTCCCGCATTCCCCGCATGTGTGGGGACCCTCACCAGCCTGTGGCCTCTCTCCTTCCCCCTCCTGGGTGTGCTGGAACATGTGTTCCAACAGGTGGGCCTTCTTTTTGAAGTAGATGCTGCACTCAATGCAAGTGTAGACAGAGCCCTCCTCCTCTTCCTCCTCCTCTTCCACCTCTACTTGCGCATCCTCATCATGGTAGTTTCCCCTGTCCCACGCCCCATGCGCCCCCCCCAGCTGCAGGGCTCTTCTGTGCACTGGCATGGTGATAGACGGAGGGTCGGATCTCACCGTCATGGGCCGTGGAAGACCAACCTCTTCTTCCTCCACTTGCGATGTCCACTCAAACCTCCCACTCTGCAGGTATTGCCCCTCTGCAGACACTCTGGCCATGCCCCTTCCCCCTTCCTCCTGAGGGGCTGGAGATGGGAAGCCCCAGGGGGAGGCGAGGATGGGAGGCGGGTGGAGGGCGAGGTGATGCAGGGACCGGAGGTCAGGAGCTGGAGGAGAATGAGTGAACTTGAGGGGGTCTTGTTCTGGGCTGCAAAGGGAGAAGAGGGAGGGGGGAGGAAGGTTAGGGCTATCAAGAATGAAGGGGAAGGAGAAAGGATGTTCATTACTGTGACGGTAGGGGCAATGTGGCAACATATTAAACATTAAGCCCAGCCATTGCTCCTACCAGTCAAGATGGAACCCAAGTTTCTGGCATATTGTACCATCTTATTGTGGCTAAAATGGTCAACTTGGATAGTTCTATGTGCCCTGTAACCTTTTTTCCCTAAGTAATGTGAGATTCATGTATTTCTTTTTTTTAAACTTATATTTTTATTAAGATTTTCAAACATAAATGGGAAGGGGAGGGGTACAGAAAAAAAGGGGAGGGAGGGGGAGGAACAACCATTTTGTATCAGAATTCTTACAAGTGACAACAAACACATTACATATCATACAAGATTTTATAAAATGTTATCAACATATCTTACACTCATCACTCCCAGAACCCCTATCCTATGCTTTACCCCTATCCAACATCCCAGGGATCCCAGACTCTATCAAACTTCCTTGTGGTGTGATTCAAAAATGAGGTGAGTCTCTCCAATAATTGTACATCGTTAACCCTTCTAATAACCTCTCTTCTGGAGGGCGGCAGTGTCTTTTCCCACGCTGCTGCTACCGCATACCTAGCCGCCGTTAATATATGCAAAATTAATTTAGCTGTGTAATGATTTACATTTTCCATAGGCTTAGCCAAAATGATTAAAATTGGCTCTATTATCTAAATTCTTGATTCCCGTCACAGCTTCTATTACATTTCAAAACTGTCATCCAGTATGTCTTTATTACTGGGCAAAACCACCGTATATGTGCTAAGTCCCCTATCTGTCCGCATCCCCTCCAACATCTATCGGTTGCCTCCGGGAACATTTGCTTTAACCTTTTAGGGGTATAATACCAACGTAACAAAATTTTGTAAATATTCTCTTTTGTAACTGTGCCATGTCTGCTTTTGAGAAAGGCCAGTGTGGCCGAAACGTCAAGTCTATTGGCAATAAATTAGTTCATTGAGCAAATCCGTTGAGCCCTGATTTGTGGACCGGGTCGTCCTTTTGGGGGATTAAACCTTGGTACAGGGATGAAATCAAACTTTTTGATATTTTTTTTTGCAGAAATCTTCGAATTGTGTGTATTTAGGGAATTCCTCCTCATAGAAACCCCGGCCTACAAAATGTCGGACCTGGATATATTTAAACACCTACGTCCCATGTAAACCGTATTTTCTCATCAATTCCTCAAACTACATCAACTTTTCTTTTTCTAATAACTCCCATCTCTAGAATTCCTCTGTGTCTCCAGGTTTCAAAATCCCAACCCTGAAAACCCAGCAAGAACCCTGGGATTACTGAACAAAGGCGCAAGTCTAGATGGAGTTGACATAACCTTATATTTCTTTCTTGCCAACTGCCAGATTTTCAAAGTAAACCCGATTACCGCTGGCTTAGACTGTCTCCCAAGCCCGGTCTTGGAGCTCGACCACAGCAGAGTAGACAGGCCAACCGGGTATTTAAGTAAGCTTTCCAGATCCAACCAAGCATAGGTCCCTCCCGGGGAATGCCGATAAACCATTTGTTTCAAATGAGAGGCTATATAATATTTTAGAATATTTGGAACCGTTAGTCCCCCTCCTTTAGATTCCAGCATAATTGACCTGGCTATTAACGGTTGTTTATGTTTCCAAATAAATTGCATAATACGGTTTTGGATTTCTTTTATATTTGTGGGACAGATATTGGTAATGTTTGGAAATAATATAGAAGTCTGGGGAGGATGTTCATCTTAACCGCGGTTATACACCCTATCCAAGAGATGTAGTGAGAATTCCAAGCTCGTAAATCCTTTCTAATATTAGAAAAAAGTTTGGGATAGTTATATTTATATACAGGCATACCCCGCATTAACGTACGCAATGGGACCGGAGCATGTATGTAAAGCGAAAATGTACTTAAAGTGAAGCATTACCTTTTTCCATGTGCATGTACTGTACAGCAATCATCATATATGTGCATAACTGATTCAAATAACGCATTTGTAACAGGCTCTATAGTCTCCCCGCTTGCGCACAGCTTCAGTACAGGTAGGGAGCCGGTATTTCTGTTCAGGACGTGCTGACAGGCGCATGCGTGAGCTGCCGTTTGCCTATTGGGCGATATGTACTTACTCGCGAGTGTACTTAAAGTGAGTGTACTTAAAGCGGGGTATGCCTGTAGTGAGTTGTAGTCCCTAGTAAAGTATATCCCTAAATATTTCAGATGGGTCTTTTTCCACCTATAGTCAAAATATCGTTTAAGAACCTCAACCTCCTTTTCCATTAACGTTAAATTTAGCACTTCCGATTTTCCTACATTAACTTTGTACCCAGACAATTCCCCAAACCTCCGGAGATCGGATTTTAAATTCGGGAGAGATGTCAATGGGTTAGCTACAATAAGGATAATATCACCCGCAAAAAGTGATCATTTGTAACACTCATCTTTTATATTAATCCCTTGACTATTTGGGGAAGCTCTGATTGTAGCCGGGAGGGGTTCAATTATCAAGGCAAAAGAAGAGTAGAGAGGGGGCAACCTTGTCTAGTCCCGTTCTTAATTGTTATCAGATTCCTCTCCCCCCTTTGTATCTTTAAAGTGGCTGGTGCCATCTGGTAGAGGGCCCGGACCTCTTGTAGAAAACCCCCTGAAAATCCAAATGCCTCTAACGTCTTATCTAAAAAATCCCATCTTATCCTATCGAATGCCTTCTCCGCATCCAGGCTCAACAGCATTGCTTTCGTCTTAGTTTTATGTATCTGATCTATCACATTAATTATTTTCCTTGTGTTATCCGACGCCTGGCGTTCGCGCACAAAACCTACCTGGTTATAATGGATTAATCGAGGGAGTATTGGGTTCAACCTGTTGGCCAGAATTTTACTATAATTTTTCAGATCAGTATTAAGCAATAAGATTGGCCTGTAGCTACCACAACATAAGGGGTCCTTACCCTCTTTAGGGATCCCCACTATATTGGCTTTCGTCATGTGGGGGGATTTGTTTTCCGCTGAGAAAATCATTGAATAAATCTAGTAAACATGGACCTAGAATTCCTATAACATTTTTATAGTACAAATTTGAGAAACCATTTGGGCCCAGTGCCTTTGATGGCTTCAATGAGCTAACTGCCCTTACTAAGGCCGTGCCTAAAGTGCCATCGATGGCAACGGCGACACAGGCGTCGGCGTTGCGGGTTTCCGGCCATTTCATTGGTTCAAGGGCCGTCACGTGAGGCGACAGCCCTTGAAAAATCAAATTTTGCCGGCTACCAGTTTTCGCTCCGTCGCATTGTCACCGTCGCGCTTACTATAAGCACACGCGGCGGCGGCGGCAATGCATTTGCTTTCGGGCAACGTTGCGCCGCCGGCACTATATGCGTGGCCTAACTCTAACCGGGTTATTTTTGCATTTAAAACTTTGTGGTCTTCCTCTGACAGTTTTGGGAGGTTACAATCTCTAAAAGAGGCCTCAATTTGAGTCAGAACCGGGACTTTAGCATTCGGAGTTGAATTGTCGAGATCCGTATAAAATTTAGCAAATTCCTCTGCTATCTTTGAGGGGTTGTAAGTCACTTCTCCTCCTCTCCTCCTTTTAACCTAATAGCAGGGACCAATGCCCTCGACCTGTTCCCTTTTCCAATAAGAGGCCCACCTTATCTCCCTGATCATAATACGTTTGCTTAGTCCACTTAAGGGCTTTTTCTACGTCCTCTAATTGCACCCTCTTAAGTTCCCCCCTTGCCTGGGTCAGGATTTTATAAATTTTCCTTGATGGTTTACAATTTTTTGTTACATTTTTTTGTTTTTCTATTTTTATTCTCTTTCTGTGTGACGCTATTGAAATAAGCTGTCCTCTGATCGTGGCTTTATGTGCCTCCCATAGCATGGATGTTGATTCTACAGAGCGATTGTTGATATAAAAATAATTTTTTAGTGAGTCTCCAAATTGTGAGCTAATCTCTGGGTAATTCAGTAATGAGTCGTTCATCTTCCAATGGAATGATTGAGCCCTAGGAAATGGGGTATCGAACAGAATCGCCACCGGATCGTGGTCTGACCACATGATAGGCCCTATATCTGAATGGACTAATACCTCTAAAATACGAATTATGTAGCGGTGATTAAAAGGGTAATCCCTCTGTCCTTTATGTGAGCTACGCCAAGCATCCCACAAACCGTATTCTTTAAGTAGCAGTCTAAATTTCTTAGCTACGCTATATGTCATAGCAGAGTGTGATTGCTCTGGGTGGGTGGAATTATCCACATCCGTATCTGGTACCATATTAAAATCACCTCCCGATATCAACAGTTGCTCTCGGCTATCTTCCATGGATTCCAGTGTTTCCCTTAGAAAATCAATTTGTCCCTCGTTGGGTGCATAGATATTCACTAACGTGATACGTTGGCCTGAAATAAGCCCGTGAATCACTGGGGGCTTCCCTCCTTGATCTCTCTTAACCTCCAATGCCTGGAACGGAATGTCCTGTTTAATCCGTATCGCAACCCCTCTTTTTTTGCTAGTAAAATAGTAAAATGCTATAGGGAATGTCCTGCTGAAAGTGTTTGGGGGCTCCTTAGTATCAAAATGCATCTCCTGAAAGAAAACAATACCTGCTTTCAAGTTCCTAAATTCTTTTAGGGCCAATCTAAGTTTACCATTACTGTTAAGACCTTTAACATTCAGGGATACTAACTTCAATGGCGCTTGACTAGTCATTTCCAATGTCGTCTCTCTCTCATGTGAAAGTTGTGAACGAAAAACTTTAATGGTTGTCGGGAACAGATGGGGATAGAAAACGAAGGGAAAAGACTTTTGCCTTCCGGGGACTTGGGGAAAAACAACAAATATTAAACTATAAAGTAAGATGAGTGTAACCAGCCACTAATTCCAGATTTGCAGCCAGACCCTATGTGGCCTGGCGGGCATATGGCCCTACTGGGGGCGACCTGACGTCGGGCATGCATGGCTCCCATCCTGCACACCCGCCTCTATCTGCTCTCCCTCCCCTGATTGACCCTCACCACAGCTTGCTTAGAATACAAAATAGCCTATAAGACACATCAATTCCTAACAACCGTGAAACAGATAAACATATAAAACTTTTCGTGTTAACGTGCACTTATAGGGGTAGGCTTCCCGGATAGGGATATATACATATAAAATCCAGTTTCCTATTTTTTCTTTTAGTGTTCAATGTCTATTAACCTTACATTTTCGAGCAGTTAATGCTCTTGGCTTCTCCTTGAGGCTTCGTGTCCCTTGTATCTATAAACAAAAAACCCAGCCTGTCTAAGTCTTTGGGCCAAGGCCCCCTCACCCGTCGCCGGGGCGCTCAATCCGTGTGTTCACCGGTTTTATCCACCACCAGCTGTAGTAGACCGGCACCCAGGGAGCGGGCAGCAAACTTCAAACCGTAGATAAAACAGACCCTATAATAGATTGGAAAAAACTATAGAGGGAGACAGAGAGACAGGCGGAGAGGAAAGAGAAAACAAATGTAGCCACACATCCGGGATATCTTTCCCTGGGTTGCCGAATCGCTGTTCAAGGAGATGGCCGCGAACCCAACGAGAGTCGCTCAAAGTCACTGTCGGTCTTGAATTTTTTATCTCCGGCAACCGCACCCTCAGCTGATCGATCGTCATCCGTGTTGTCTTCTCGGGTCTTCGGTGCTGGCCCGATCCATCTCTGGGGGTCAAACCTAATGCCGACAGAAAAGATGCTGATTCCTCAGGGCGGTAGCGGAGTGAGATCTGTCTGCCTTCATGGTTCACCACCAGGTGGAACGGAAAGGCCCATTGGTAGCGAATACCCTTTTCCTGGAGTACCGCTGGTACAGGTCGCAGCCTTCTCCTCTCAATTGTCACCCTGGATAAATCCTGGAAGATCTGGATGGAGTTGTTTTCAAATTCAATGGATCCTTGTTTCTGCAGCATTTTATAATCCTTTCCTTGGTTGCATATTGGTGGAGTCT
This sequence comes from Ascaphus truei, assembly GCF_040206685.1. Taxonomy (NCBI): domain Eukaryota; kingdom Metazoa; phylum Chordata; class Amphibia; order Anura; family Ascaphidae; genus Ascaphus; species Ascaphus truei. The sequence goes on from NC_134502.1 coordinate 13,373,925, forward strand.
TAGAACCACATCTCTGCTTCTTTTAGGGTCATTAAATCTTGACCCAAGGCCCTATGAGCTCTATCCATCAAAAGATCGCCATCTTGTAGCTGGGGGTCAACTGACGCAAACAGTCTCTTAAGATATGGCTGGAGGGCTTCTGCGGACACTGACTCAGGTACATGACAGATTCGTAGATTCTTCCTCCGCTCCCTGTTCTCCAGGTTGTCTATGCCATCCATCATAGCTTTTATCTCTTCATTGAGACGCAGGACCTCATCGTCAGTATTTACATGATTTTGTAGAGAATAGGCCATCTTATTTTCAAGCGCGGTAGTTCTTTTAGCCAGTAAGGAAACTTCTGTTTTAAATTCCCTTATAGCTCTATCCAGAGCTGACTGAAAGCCCGCTTGCATTTCTAGAAGCATGTTCTGGAGGTTCTGCTTTGTAATTACTGCGTCACCCTCTGTTATACTGGACTCACTATTAGATGCAGATCTCCCCCCTGCCTCCTCCTCTGCTGTGGCCCTCTGTGCAGAGTTTCTCAAGGTTGCTTTTCTATCAGGGATATCCCCAGCAGGTCATGAAGCTTGCCTCTCTCCTTCTTTGTTTACTTTTGTGGACGCGCACTCCTGTGCGCTCAGCTCGGTGCCATCTTTGTTTTATTTCTGCTATCAGCGGACGCTGACTGCCTGCGGCTGAAGCGGATAAGATCTGGGGTCCCCGGCTTCGGGGTTTTCTTCTGGGCCATCCCCGCTGGTTCTCCTGGCCGGTTGAATGTCCCGCGAGAGTGATCAGTGCAACGCTCAGGGGTTATTGTGTATTATGTTGGCGGAGTGCATGGAGCTTCCTTAGCCTGCGTGCATCCATGTGATATAACGCGCAGGCCCCCCGAGATTCATGTATTTCAATGTCTCCTTTGTGTGCTGAGTGGGTCCTTATCTTAGCCAGCCAGCACAGACAAAAATCTGGGCCTGCTATGTAAATGTGGGCTGGGTGAAGTGCTAGGGACACTGCTGGATTGTGGCGGGTTGTTGACTCAGGTCTGGGGAACAATCACTCCAAAAGCATTGTCATTGTTCATCCCAGACTCTGAGGCATCTACCTTGCGGGAGGTAGCTGGCTAAAACAGTTGGTGTCTCCGAGGTTTTTTGCCGGAGACACACAGATCCAGAATGAGGCTCAGTTGTATAGATGAGCAGGACTTTTACACTTGTTAGAACGTAACTAGCATCCCTACGGTACTGTGGTACCCAGAGACTCTCGGCGTGTGGAAGACATCCTGTGTAAGCCTACTGAAATGGTGCCCAGCACCTAGCGAGCTACAATTGTGTTGCTCCTGTTGCAGGGTGACCATACATCCCTTTTTTGGGATTTTGTCCTGGGTCTGAACTTTTTAAAAAAGCGTCCCGTTTTTTTTCTGTGCTTGCGCACAAGCGGCTGGCAAGCATCAGTCACGCGTGCACGCCCAGCAAGTGCCATGGCGAACACGCGGTCAGCAAGTTGCCAACCTCTTGTGTGCATGCGTGATGGGTGCTTACTGTTCACACATGTGCGATGGGCGCTTCGCATTCGCGATGGGCGATTACCGTTCGCACATGTGCAATGGGCGCTTCGCATTCGCGATGGGCGCTTACCGTTCGCACATGTGCGATGGGCGCTTCGCATTCGTGCATGCACGATGGGCGCTTATCGTTCGCACATGCGCGATGGGCACTTCACAATTCGCGCATGCGCAGTCGGTCTCGCCGTTCCAGCATGCGCAAAATTTCCAGCCAATACAAACTTGTTTTATTTAACTCCCCCGTTTTGTCTGTTGATTGCAGTCACATGTATTTGTCTTGGTCTCCCGTGACAAATACCCCCTCCATATATTCTTCTTCTTTCTTTTTTTTGTGTGCCCTTTTTTTACAGTGTGGAACTGCGGGTCCCCCTGAACCAAATGACACTGTTTTCAGTTTAAATATCCCTAATGGGGGAACAAAATGTCTGCCAAATCTCAGGCCAATAGGAAGCTACAACATCATTGGTTGTGTCTTCCTACTGGGTGGGCATTTAAATCTCCTTTAAAAATAAGTAATCCCGATAACTTCACCAGTAATTACCTTAGAAACCAGTAAGAACATGGAGCTGCAAATAGAGCAGATCAGCTCTGGAAGACCCTCCTCCTCCCTCCCCATTTCAATCCTACAAAATGCTAGTTAGGGTGGATTTCTCTAAGTTATAGGCAGAGATGCGTCCATCCTCAACATAGACCAGTATGCTGCCCCCATCGGTTGATCTGGAGAGTTCGGGGTGACATAGAAATGAACCCTGCCCCGCATAAAGAAAAAAGACATACCTTACCACTTTTATGATAGGCCCTCCCCATAAAGACATAGTCCTGAACCTTTGTTATTGCACCTCCACATAAAGACGTAGTGCTCATTCTGAATGATGGCCTTGTCTGTTCAAGGCACAGCCTTGCTGCTTACAGACACAGCCCCTCCCCTAAAATAGATACCCCAACTAAAGACATAGACCCAGCCCTTAAAGAGACACACACCAGTCCTATCAAGATACCCTCTCCACATACTCCAGTCCTCACCTTCCCATGATCCCGCAGGCGGCCCCGATGATCCCATCTAGCTCCACAGGGAGAATCCGGCTTACACCTGCAGGAACAGAGGAACGGTTATGGGACACAGCAGTTCTATGAGTGAACAGGGATACAGTGCCTGGCACCATTAGATCTGGATGGGGGATACAGAGATCAGCACCTCTAAGGACGGACAGGGATACAAAGCCTGGCACCACTAGGGCTGGACAGGGATACAGAACCCGGCATCGCTAGGACTGGTTGGGGATCCAGAGCCTGGCACCTCTAGGACTGGACAGAGCCTGATATTTCTAGGGCTGGACCCAGACACATAGCCCGGCACTTCTAGAGCTGGATGGGGTTACAGAGCCATGCACTTCCAGGACAGGGATAAAACATTGTCAGGGCGATTTAGAGAACGGCACCATTAGGGGTGGGCGATACAGAGACCAGCACCTCTAGGACTAGACACTGCTCACCTTCCCTGCTCTCCTCTCGGAGTCCCAGGCGTGAAAAGGACGTTATGACGCTGGTTTCCTCAGGGAACTCCCCCCCCACCGGGTCCTCACTGCCCCCGAGGAAAATCTTCAACCCCCCTGGACAAGGAAGGGGGACAAGGGCTTCTTCCTGCCCCTGGAGGGGGATCGGGAATGGCAGGTCATCCACATCATCATTGTCTCGGAGGTATGAGGGATGGACCTCCTCCATCAGGAGAGAGAGGGGTGGGGGGACAGAAAGAGTGAAAGGGGGTGGGGGGGGGGGGGGGGCGAAAGTGATTACCACTGATGTGTGGACACTGTCAGAGTGTGAGAGAGGTCTATGAGATGGAGGGATGGGAAGAGAAATATAGAAGAGAAATGGAGGGAGAGTGAGGGGAGGAGAGAGACGCATTAGTACGCAATCTCACGTATTTTGTTTTATTAGTCTCTTTAATTGAAAATCAGCCTCTTTTACTTGAAGTGAGTCTCACAGGTCATAGAGCAGTCTAACTGCACTGGGCTAGGTCTCATTCACTTGACGGTATTGTCATTCATTGGGAGGGGAGGGCAGAGCAGCCTTCCCCCTTCTACATATAAACAAAAGCTGTTACACCCTCCTACATATGCCATAATCCCCCTCACACATAAATACACCCCCTACTATATCTATATTTTTGTTTTGTGTTTATACATACACTATCACGCCCCCGGGGGAAAAAATATATATATTTATTTTTTATATACACACACATGCACACTATTACCCCCCTTATACATATATACATAGACAATCACACATACTCATAGACAGTGGTTGACAAATCACCAAAAAATCTACTCGCCACACAAACAAATCTACTCGCCACCTAGTACCAAACGTGTGCTGCTTGGGCCAATATTTACTCGCCCGGGGGTTAAATCCACTCGCCCGGGGCGAGCAAATGTATAGGTTTGTCGAACACTGCTCATAGACAATCACACATACTCTGTGCCACATATACATAGTCTATTAACCATTACTCAGACACATACATATATACACACACACACACACACATATATATCCCTCACACATATACATATGTACATATGGCAGTTTTTTTAATATATATCTATATTTATATATACACACACACACACAAATATACCCTCGAGCATATAAATAGCCCTCTGTCACATAATGTATATGCAGACTATTAATCCCTGCCACAGACTGTTGCCCTCTTCCCCCACCAATATATATGATTGTGTATATATATACCCTTTCTATTGTATAACTACCCCCCTCTGCATACTATTGCCACCGCAGTGACAGGTGTACAAGGAGGGGTGTTGTCCCCTGGGGTTTTGAAGCTCCTCCCCCTGGCCCTCCCCGGTGTCTCACCCCCCCGCTGAGTGTCGGGCCCCTCCGCCGGTGCATGGCCCCTTTAAGAGCGGCTCCGGTACAAGGCGCTCCGTCCGCAGACAGGAGACAGAGCCTGGAGGAGAAGGGGGAGAGATACAGACAAGGGCGCGGAGGAGTGACGTCACGGAGGCGCCGGCACGACAGCGGTGCCATGTTGGTTGAGGCAAGACAGCCTGCCAATGAGTTGGACTGCCGTGTGATGGGGTCAGAAAGCCCTGTAATCAGTGAGACTGCAATTCAATGACTGAGACTGCAATTCAATGACTGAGACTGCATTCCAGTGAGTTACACTGCTCTGTAATAAATGACACTGCTCTGAGTTACATTGTCTTGTAATGAGTCAGACTGTCTGGTAATGTAGATCGTTTTTGCATAAGACTGTCCTGTGTGACTGCTTAGTGAATGTCTGCTTTCCAACAAGTGAGACTGCTTCCGTAAATGAGCACGGTGAGAGAGACTGCCTTTCAATTAGAGACTGTCTTCCAATAAGACCTGTACTTTGTGGAGTGAGACTGGCCTCCAGTGAATGAGATTGTTCGGTGAGAGATTGTCTGTCTTCCAATAAGACTGTACTTTGTTGAATGAGACTTGTCTTTCAATGTGTGACTGCCTTCCAAAGAGACTGACCTTTTTATTGAATGAGACTGACCTTCAATGAGTGCGAATGTCTCCCAAATGGGCGATTGCTCTCCCAATGAGTGAGAGTGCCTTTATAGATGCATTACAATGAATAACTCAACAAGACTGATTTCCAATAACTAACTGGCCTCCTTGAGTGAAATTTCCTTCCAATGAGTGAGACTGTCTGCAAATGATTGAGACTGCCCTCTGAATGGGTGAGAGTCTTATAGTGAGACTGTCCTTTATTGATTGAAACAGTCTAATCTGTGAGATTGCCCTCTAATAAGTGTCTCCTATTAATTGGGACTGCCTTGAAATAATTTAGACTGAGTTCCAATAAGAGACTAACCTACTTGATTGAGACTGCCTTTTTAGTGAATGAGAATGCCCTCTAATTAATGTGTCCTCCATTAAGTGAGACTGCCTTGTAATAATTGAGACTGATTTCCAATAAGAGACTGGTCTCCTTGAGTGAGACGGCCTTCTAAAGAGTGAGACGGTTTCCATATATACGAATGCCTTCCGTTGAGTGAGACTGCTTCCCAAAATGACATTGTCTTCCGATGATTGAGGCTCTCAAATAAGTTAGACTGCTTTCCAATGAGAGACTGGCACCTTTAGTAAGACTGCCTCTGTAATTGGAGACTGCTTTCCGACAAGTGAGAGTCCTTTCATTTTAAGACTGACTTCCAAAGTGAGAGATTGCCTTATAACGAGACTATCCTTTGGGACTGTTTGAGTGACATGGCCCTGCAATGGCAGGAGCGTACTTTGTAATGAGTCAGGCCACGTCCATGCTTGGAGCGACAACGCTTGCGACAGCGCTGCTATCAAACACATTGACTCGATGGGCCCATGGACACATCCGTGCACATGAGCGACGGCGGGGTTTTTTCGTGTGACACATTTTTTTTTTGTCTTTGTTTCGCGATGGCCAGGGTCACGCGAGCGATTCGCCCAATGAGGGCGAACCAACTCCGTGGCGTCATCGGCCACACCTCCGACACGCCTTCCCATCGCGAGGATCTGTAGTCCACAGTTCGCCTGGCTGACAGGCGCGCACGAGGCCTTGCACTCCGTCGCGCGCCTGCACCATGGACTTAGGCTTGTAATGTAGTGGGCGCGCGCACGGCGTTGCATGTGCACGTGGCGTGCACAACGTTTAGTGCCTATAGGGCAAGCGGTGACGCGCGTGACTAGAAGGCGTGGCTCTGACGTCACAGCGTTAGGCCGAACTGTGATTGGCTCACAGCGACGTGGCATCAGCGCGAAAATACAAATTTCTTGTATTTCCTCTGATCTTCCGCGCCACCACTCATGGACGTGCGCTTGCGCGTCTCAACTATAGCACCATCAGCCTCACAGGGCAATTATCATAGACACCCGTGCGTGCACTATATTACAGGCCTTAGACTGCCCTCTAATAAGTGGTGATTGTATCCTAATGATAACATCTTTTATTGACAGAGACTGCCTTTAAAATATGTTAGACGGCCTTTCAGTAAGAGAGTGGCCACTTTGAGCGAGACTGCCTTCTAATGAGAGACTGCTTTATTATTAGTGAGAGTGCCTTTGAAGGAGAGAGATGTCCTTGTATTGAGCGAGTGTCTTACAAAGAGAGACTGTCGTTTTATTGAGTAAGACTGCCTTCTAATGAATGAGACTTGCTTATGAGTGAGAATGTCTAAAAAAGACTGTGTTCTAATGAGTGAGACTGCCTCTTAATGAGACTCTTCCAATGATCGAGGCTGCTTTTAAATGAGACTGCTTTCCAACAAGTGAAACTGTTTCTTTATAATCGTGCCTTCCAATGAGAGAGACTGTTTTGTAATGAATCAGATTTGTCCTCCAGTGATTTAAGACTGCCTTCAATTGAGTGAGACTGCCTTTCCAAAGAATGAGACTGCATGACCATGAGTGAGACTGCCTTTTAATTCTCAAATTTGAGAGTACCCAATAATGAGTGAGACTCTTCTCCAGTGAGCGATTCCAATGAGCCAATAAATGAGATTGCCCTCCAATGAGTGGGACTGCCTCTCGGTGAGAGTGCACGCACTACTACACCCTCCGTACTGCTTCACCCTCCATGTATACACAGCCCAGGTACAGTGCGGGCAGTGCCATCCTCCCCCACATACACTGCTTCACCCTCCATGTATACACAGCGCAGGCATCAGCAGTGCCATCCTCCCCCACATACACTGCTTCACCCTCCATGTATACACAGCGCAGGCATCAGCAGTGCCATCCTCCCCCACATACACTGCTTCACCCTCCATGTATACACAGCGCAGGCATCAGCAGTGCCATCCTCCCCCATATACACTGCTTCACCCTCCATGTATACACAGCGCAGGCATCAGCAGTGCCATCCTCCCCCACATATACTGCTTCACCCTCCATGTATACACAGCGCAGGCATCAGCAGTGCCATCCTCCCCCACATACACTGCTTCACCCTCCATGTATACACAGCGCAGGCATCAGCAGTGCCATCCTCCCCCACATACACTGCTTCACCCTCCATGTATACACAGCGCAGGCATCAGCAGTGCCATCCTCCCCCATATACACTGCTTCACCCTCCATGTACACACAGCGCAGGCATCAGCAGTGCCATCCTCCCCCACACATACTGCTTCACCCTCCATGTATACACAGCGCAGGCATCAGCAGTGCCATCCTCCCCCACATACACTGCTTCACCCTCCATGTATACACAGCGCAGGCATCAGCAGTGCCATCCTCCCCCACATACACTGCTTCACCCTCCATGTATACACAGCGCAGGCATCAGCAGTGCCATCCTCCCCCACATACACTGCTTCACCCTCCATGTATACACAGCGCAGGCATCAGCAGTGCCATCCTCCCCCACATACACTGCTTCACCCTCCATGTATACACAGCGCAGGCATCAGCAGTGCCATCCTCCCCCACATACACTGCTTCACCCTCCATGTATACACAGCGCAGGCATCAGCAGTGCCATCCTCCCCCACATACACTGCTTCACCCTCCATGTATATACAGCGCAGGCATCAGCAGTGCCATCCTCCCCCACATATACTGCTTCACCCTCCATGTATACACAGCATACACAATGCAAGGTTGTGATTCAGTGCTTCTTTATTCTGGTTTCCTTTAGGACTCTGTGCAGGGGGAGTCTCTATCTAAGCTGTGTCTGTGATGTCTAGGTTGGTGTGGGTGTTGGTTGCGGGGTGTCCTCTTCCTGGTCTTCTCCCTCCTTGGGGGGGCAGGCATGGCCTGTTCCACCCCTGGACTCCCTCTCCAGATCAGACAGGCGCTTCTCCTTTAAGCGTAAGACAGGTGGTCAATATAGTCTTATAGTCCTAGATGTTCCGGGCTCTGTATTCCCCTGTCCAACCCTAGAGGTGTGGGGCTTTATTTCCAACCCCCCCCCCCCCCCCACACCAATCCAGCCTTAGAGGTATCGGGCTCTATTTTCCTCTCCTCCCACCGTGTCCAGCCCTAGAGATGTCAGGCTCTATTTTATACTCCCTGTCAGCCCTAGAGGTGCCAGGCCCTGTATCTCCACCCAACACCCATCCCTGAAGGTGCCAGGAACCATATTCCCTGACCTGTCCTAGAGGTGCCAGGCTCTGTATCCCCATCCAGTTCTAGAGGTGCCAGGTTCTAGCCACATCCAGTCCTAGAGGTGACAGGCTCCGTATTCCCACCCTCCTGAGTTGTACAGTCTTATAGTTTTCTTACCAGAGCTGCGATCCTCTCCCCGGGGTCTGGCGGCATCACCTTCTGAATCTCTAAAACATCAAGCCTGGAATATACACAGCAGAGCTCTTTAATAAAGAGGGAAGTATTGCAAAGATGGGGTCTTCATATAAAGAGGATGTGTTCTTATAAAGAGGGGAGGGTTCTTGTAAAAAGGGGGTGTTCATATAAAAAGCAAGTGTTCTCATAAAGAGGTGTTCTTATAAGTGTTCTTTTACAGAGAGAGTTCCTATATTTATGAAGATGTTCTTATAAAAAGAGGGGTGTCCTTATAATTAGTGTGGGGGGGGTTCTAATAAGGAGGGGAATGTTCTTATAAAGAGGGTTTTTTACAGAATTGCATACCAAATAAGGACAAACAAGCGCAAACAGATACAAAACGTAAGGGGGACCCTGCATGTGAGAGCTTACAATGTAGAGGGACTAGGGGGCAGTGCTGAAATAAAAGGTATAGTGGCTGCTCGATGTGGGGTGGAGTAGGGTCCAGCCGCACAGCTGGTCCCATTGAGGATTGGGGGTGTTGGCGTGGAGTTTGGTCGAGCTGCACAGCTGGTCCCAGTGGGGGGTGGGGGGAGGATTTTGGGTTGTTGGATGTGTGAAAGCTGGCGGGGGAGAGCCTGACGGTGCGTGCTAGGGAATTCCAGAGAGACGGGGCAGCACGTGAGAAGTCTTGTAGGCGGGAGTGAGAGGAGGCAGGACAAATGGCGGATGTAGGGGGCATATAGGGATATATTTGGGGATGAGTTAGTGGCAGATTTCCCTTTAGGCCCGGGCATAGGGCGGCAAGATTTGGGGGTGGCAAAAATGTCCGCCCCTATATAATTTTGCCGCACTCTCTGGCCTATCGGGCCTTATGGGAAGTCATTTAGCCGCCTCCTTTACCTGCCCACCTCCTCCTCCTGAACCGCAGCGTCAAATGATGCCACGGACGTCACGGCAACGTGACGTCGCAGCGTCAAATTACGTCGCGTTAGCATGGCAACGTGACTCCGTGCGCGACGTCCGTCGCATCATTTTAAGCTGCGGTTCAGAAGGCGTGGAGGGGCAGCAGGTAAGGAGGCTCGCGCCACAGCTGTGTGGTTTTGAAATCCGCCGCTGGGATGAGTACTGAGATCTGAGGTCCCTGCGACTAGCCCTGCAGGGTTTCCCCAGTTGTGAGTATGTGTTGTCTGTTTATATGTCAGTTGTGGATACTTTTTTCCTATAAATTAATTTGATAAACTCTTGTGTTTCTGTCTGGCAACTTGATCCCTGGTGTAAAAGTCCTGGACGGCAGGACTGAGCGAGGGAGCAAATGTGAGGAATGAAGGAGAGGGCAGAGTCAAAGATGACCCTTGGGCTGCGGTCCCAGTGACTGCTACAGCGCACGCCTCGGCGTGCGCTGTGCGTATAAGCACCGCCCCTCAATGGGGCTGGGCCCAGTACGCACCTTCCCGCTGAAGGTGCAGCCGCGCCATACTGCCAGGTTTTTTAAACTCAATGAAATTTGAGTTTAGAACATGCGACGGAGGCGTGGCCACGCCCCTGCCGGCGGTTCACCCAATGAGGGCGAACCAGCCGTGTGAGGTCATGGCCACGCCCCCGCAAACCACCCACCACGCCCCCGGAGATCGTGATTAGCGCTGTGCACGGGCCGCCCCCCCCCGCTGGGCGTGCGGTCAACAGTACCGACTGGGACCGCAGCCCTAGGCTTGGTCCCCGCTGGCTGCTGCAGCGCTTGCTATGGCGGGGACAAGAGTCGGCCCTCAATGGGGCTGGGCCTACTGCGAGGGGCGGCCGCCGCGCTGCGCGGTGAGTTTTTGAGGCAGACCCAAATATTGAGATTGGAACTAACGACAGAGCGCTAGGCCACGCCCCCCAGTGGTTCAGCCAATGAGGGCGAATTTGCCGGGTGACGTTATGGCTGCGCACCCGTCACCCCCTCCCCCCGTCTTTTCCCCTGCAGCTCACTGCAGACTGGGGAACTCGGCTGCACAGGCAGTGGGGCCCTAACCTTAGGGTGCGGTCCCAGTCAGCACTGTAGCATGCGCACGCTGCACCGCGATCTGCGGACCTGGGACAGAGGGAGAGTTTGCGATGGGAGGGGGCGTGGTGGGCAGTTTGTAGGGGCGTGGCCATGACCTCACGCGGTTGGTTCGCTCTCGTTGGCTGAACCGCATACTTTAAACTAAATTTCACAGTCTTTACTGAAAACCTGTCGCGCACCGCTGGGGAAATGTGCACGACAAGGTAATAACTGGGACCGGACTGACTGGGGGGGTGGTGCTTGAACGCACGGCGCACGCGGAGGCGTGCGCTGTAGAAGGTAATGGGGCCGCAGCCTTGGACAGCGGTCTTGGGATGTTGAAGAGATCATAGTATTATTGACAGTGAGGGAGAGTTGGGTGTAAGGGTGGTAGTGGAAGGGTGGAAGAGTATTAGTTCTGTTTTGGACATGTTAAGCTTAAGGTAACTGAGACATCAAGGAGGCGATTATGGCGAGACAGTTGGAGGTGCGGGACAAGAGAGGGGGAGAGGGTCGGGAGGAGAGGTAAATTTGTGTGTCATCGGCATAAAGATGAGACTGAAAGACAACAGATTGTATTAGTTCACCAAGAGAAGACATGTAGAGTGAGAATAGGAGAGGGCAAAGGACAGAACCTTGTGGGAGCCTTATAGAAAGAGGGAGTGAAGAGGAGGAGAAGATACCAGAGAAAGAAACACTGAAATAGCAGTTGGATAGGTAGGACATGAACCAGGAGAGGGCGGTGTCACAGAGGCAAATTGAGTGGAGAGTGTGCAGGAGAAGGGGGTGATCAACGGAACTAGGACAGTTAGCCTTGGCCACCAGGTCCATTCACCACTACAGCTGAACCACGGGGTCCAGGCCATTTTGGGTAATGTTGATAGCTGCAACCTAGGACCTTAACCTCTAATCCTAACTTGAACCCCTAACTTTAATCCCAACAACACTTATCGCTAACCCCTAATACTAATGTTCCTAACCTTAACCTCTACACATTTTTTGACCTTCACACCTAACCATAATCCTAACCTTTTAATCCCTAAAAAAACAAACCCATAAAAAGTCTAAATCCTGTGGCGAAACAGCCGTGGCAAATTGTCCCACTCCTTGATCAACAGTGTAGAAGGCAGCAGGGAGATCCAGGATAATTAGTAATGAGAAGTGACCCTTAGACTTAGCTGTGAGTAGGTCATTGGCAACTTTTGTTAGTGCCGTCTCAGTGGAGTGTAAAGGACGGAGACCAGATTCTAAAGAATCAAGTCAGGAGTTGGAGAAGCGAAAGAGTGTCAGGTGGTTGTTTACAAGTCGCTCAAGTAGCTTAGATGCAAAGGGGAGAAGAGAGATAGGGAGGTAGTTAGAGAGAGGGGTTAAAAAAAAAAGTTAGAGTGGGGCTTAGTGCGCCAGAGAGGGAGTGGAGGAGTTGTGAGAGAATAGGATGAACGGGGCAAGTTGTAGGGTGAGCTGAGAGGATGATGATGAGGGAGTGTTCTTATAAAGGGGTGTTTCTTTAAAGATGGAAGGGGTGTTTGTATAAAGAGGGGAATGATCTTTTAAAAAAGAGAGCGTTCTCGTAGAGAGGGAGTGTTCTTATAAATGGGGGTTCTGAGGAAGAGGTTGTTTTTATAAAGAGGGGGTGTTTTCATTAAAAGGGGTGTTCTTCTGAAGAGGGGATTTTTTTTTATAATGAGGAGGCAATAATCAAGCAGCCCTTCACCAAATGGCACTCTCAGGAAAGTGAATTAGAAACGGTAGGGGTAAGAGCAGCAAGTCGATGATAATCCAAGGCAAAGGGAGACTGCCGAAAACAGTTTACAATTGTAAAAGTGGTAAATTGGAAGACGTACAGAAACATTAGGAGGGGAATCTTCAGCTGGGATTTAAAAATGGAATGTGAAGATGCTTGACAAATATTGAGCAGAAGAGAGTTCCATTGGTAGGAAGCAGGGCCGCCAACAGAAATCTTTATGCCCAGTATAAAGGAGGGTGAGAAGAGTGTACAGCCCTAAAAGAGTGGAAGAGAATTTTATAGAGTAGAAGGGAGAGGCTTCAGGAGATGGGAGGGGGTGGAAGTTCCAGGTGGTGGAGGTTGAGAAGAGCAGCGGAGACACTCATTCTTCTAACTGGAAAAAATAGGTTTCAAGGCAGAAAGAAGATGATTAGGAAGAATAGAAGTGTGGAAGGGACAGAGAAGATTTCTCGGCGGCTAGCTCGTACCTTGCCCTTGAAATTGGAAAGTGTTGTGGTGTAGTGGAAGGAGAGCAGCATGTTGTAGAATGAGGCCAAAGGAGGAAGTCAAAGGAAGAAGCGTGGGTTAGATTTGTGCATGTTTTATTAGAGAGGAAACGTGGCTCTGTTTGGCAAGAAAAAGACCAGAGTTAAAGCAGGGCAAGAGGAATTTGTAGTGAAGGAAACCCTCCCAGAGGCATTCAGCTGTACAAGTGCAAGAGCATAACAAACGTGTAGATTACGGAGGGGGGGGGGGGGGGGGTTGGTGTACGGTAAGCCTCGTCGTACAGGAAGAGCAAGGGAGGAGGCAAGGAGTTGTAAATTGTAACAAGGCTGATTGGGACAGACGAGGGTTCGACGTAAAGTTAAGATTTTAACCTGTATTCCAAAGACTGAAGGTTAATGGAATACTTATAAAGAAGGTGGGTGTCCTTACTGTACAAAGAGTGGGGGTGTCCTTACTGTACAAAGAGTGGGGGTGTCCTTACTGTACAAAGAGTGGTGGTGTCCTTACTGTACAAAGAGTGGGGGTGTCCTTACGGTACAAAGAGTGGGGTGTCCTTACTGTACAGAGTGGGGGTGTCCTTACTGTACAGAGTGGGGGTGTCCTTACTGTACAAAGAGTGGGGGTGTCCTTACTGTACAAAGAGTGGGGGTGTCCTTACTGTACAAAGAGTGGGGGTGTCCTTACTGTTCAAAGAGTGGGGGTGTCCTTACTGTACAAAGAGTGGGGGTGTCCTTACTGTACAAAGAGTGGGGTGTCCTTAATGTACAAAGAGTGGGGGTGTCCTTACTGTACAAAGAGTGGGGTGTCCTTACTGTACAAAGAGTGGGGGTGTCCTTACTGTACAAAGAGTGGGGGTGTCCTTACTGTACAAAGAGTGGGGTGTCCTTTCTGTACAAAGAGGGTGGGCGCACTTACTGTACAAAGAGGGTGGGCGTCTTTACTGTACAAAGAGGGTGGGTGCCCTTACTGTACGAAGAGGGGGGTGTCCTTCTAAAGTGGAGGGTGTTTCTATAAAGAATGAAGATCTCATCAAGAGGAGGGATTCTTAAAAAGAGGGGGTGTTTATGTTAAAGAGGGAAGTGTTCTAATAAAGAGGGAAATGTTATGATAAAGGAGAGTGTTCTTAAAAGAGGGTTTTCCTCTGACAGACCTTCTCATTATCTGGCCCAGCTGCCCTGCCATCTCGGCTCTTAATAACTCCTGGGCCTCCTCCGCCTTTGCCAACTGCCCCAGCGCCTCCTGCACCTGCCCCACGACGGCGAGTAGCTGACTCTCCAGGTCCTTCTGCTTGCCCTGGTTTTCTGCTATCTGTCCCCTCATCTCCTGCAGTTGGGGCTCCTATAGGGCAAGAGAGAGAGAGATAGGGTACCAGGAGCAGTGCCTCCCCCCCCGTCATATACAGATTGCTACACCCTCCATGTACACACAGCACAGGTACAACGCGGGCAGCGCCAGCCATCCCCTTTACACACACCGTGGGCAGCGGCAGTGCCAGCCTCCTGCCCTCTCATACCTGTCCAGGTGTTTCTGCAGTCTCTTGCCCCACGAGGGGTAACTCTTCGTTCCTGCACCAGGGCACGGTGGATTTCCGTCGGGGAAGAGTGGAGGCGGGTCTTGTTCGTGTTCTCCTCTGAAACGGAGAAAGTCTGTCTCTCTCTCTCTCTCTCTCTCTCTCTCTCTCTCTCTCTCTCTCTCTCTCTCTCTCTCTCTCTCTCTTCATCCCTCTTTTCCTCGTTCTGTCCCCCTTTTTTCCTCTTTCTCCTTGTCGCTCTCTTCTGTGCCACACTCTCCTGCTTTTTCGCTCTGTCTCTACCTCCTCTCCACTCTTCCCCCTTTCTCCATTCTTCTCTCTCTATCTCTCTGTCACTCACTTTCTTTCCCACCAAATACACAAGTAAGTTATGGTGTGTAAAAAAAAAAAGAAAAAAAGAGACGAAAAATACTTTTTGCATAAAGTGACACAGTGCGAGTGCTCATTTGCATGTCGTTACCCAGAATGCTTTGCTGCAGGGCATGCACTGCATGCAGTGCGATTATGGAGTAAGGCAGGTTTGTGGACTTGTCTCAGACGTGAATGCGCTCAAAAGTGTTCTTTTATCATCAGGTGTTTCTCTACCCACTACATTCCCCTTTTTCTCTCTATTACCCTCTCCTCTCTCCTCTCTACTTCCCTCTCCTCTCTCCTATCTCCTACCCTCTCCTCTCTCCTATCCCCGACCTTTCTCTCGCTCTCCGATCCTATCTCTCTCCTATCTTTCTCTAGCTCTCCTATCTATCTTTCTCTAGCTCTCCTCTCCTATCTTTCATCTCTCCTTCTCTGTCTCTCCTCTCTCTCTCCCCCCTTAGTGCGCTCTCTCTCTCCTTCGCGCTCGCTCTCTCTCTCCTTTGCGCTCGCTCTCTCTCCTTCGTGCTCGCTCTCTCCTTCGCGCTCCCTCTCTCGCACCTTCGCGCGCTCTCTCGCTCTCTCTCTCTCCTTCGCTCGCTCTCCTTCACGCTCTCGTTCACTCTCTCGCTCTCCTTCGCTCTCTCGCTCTCCTTCGCTCTCGCGCTCTCTCTCCCTCGCGCTCTCTCTCCTTCGCGGTCTCTCTCCTTCGCGCTCTCTCTCCTTTGCTCTCTCTCTCCTTCGCGCGCTCTCTCTCTCTCCTTCGCTCTCTCTCTCTCCTTCGCACTCTCTCTCCTTCGCTCTCTCTCTCACTCCTTCGCGCTCTCTCCTTCGCTCTCTCTCTCTCTCCTTCGCTCGCGCTCTCTCTCTCCTTCGCGCTCTCTCTCTCCTTCGCGCTCTCTCTCCTTCGCGCGCTCTCTCTCTCTCCTTCGCGCTCTCTCTCTCCTTTGCTCTCTCTCTCTCCCCTTTGCGCGCTCTCTCTCTCCTTCGCTCTCTCTCTCTCCTTCACGCGCTCTCTCTCTCCTTCGCTCTCTCTCTCACTCCTTCGCGCTCTCTCCTTCGCGCTCTCTCCTTCGCTCACTCTCTCTCCTTCGCGCTCTCTCCTTCGCTCGTTCTCCCTCTCTCCTTCGCTCTCTCTCCTTCGCGCTCTCTCCTTCGCGTGCTCTCTCTCTCTCCTTCACTCTCTCTGTCTCTCCTTCGCTCTCTCTCTCCTTTGCTCTCTCTCTCTCCTTCGCTCTCTCTCTCCTTCGCTCTCTCTCTCCTTCGCTCTCTCTCCTTCGCTCTCTCTCTCTCTCTCCTTCATGCTCTCTCTCTGTGCTCGCGCTCTCTCTCCCTTTGCCTTCTCTCTCTTTCTCCCTCACCTTCTGTTTCTCTTCTCTCTACTTCCTACACTCCCCTCCCTTCTATCTCTCACCTGTACAGCGGTCTCTCTCCCCTCCTCCACTTTCTCTTCTCCTGTGGCAGTCTCGGCCCCCTCCCTGCGCTCTCGCCCGGCTCTGCCCTGGGATGGGACGCTCTGCGTGCGGATCACATGACGTCTGGCTCTTTTCTCCCTCTCTTCGCTCTTCAGGGGTGGTGCCAGACGCTCCCTCATCAGGTTGGTCATCGATTGGCTCTTGATCACCAGGGGGCGGAGCTTGCACAGGTCCCTCGGGGCTACAAAGTCAGGCTCATCCCCCTCCTCCTGCCTGTGATATTATACACATCTGTATACAGCGCCACATACACCGCCGGTGCGATATATATATATATCTCCTGTACATCTCAAGATAAATCACCAGAGGGATCTAATGTAGTATACCAGTACTGCACAATTGTTGCAAAAGAAGTGTCATTTATTGGTCCAGAATGCTGACAAAAGCCTGACGTCTAATAAATTACCCATCTTTTGCAAGTGCTGTGCTGGTATACTCGGGGCTCGGTGCAGGGACATGTGGTGCGGGGGCCTCTTACCTTCTCCTTCTCCATCTCCTTCCTGCAGGGTCCCTCGTCATGGCGCCGCCACGGCGAAAGGCCGTTGCCACGACAACGGGGCATGGCATTGTCATGGCAGCGCGGCACTATTTTGCCGGCTCGGCGCCATGATGAGGGACCCTGCAGGTAAGAGATGGCGAAGGATAAGGTAAGAGAGTTACAGAGGTCCCCGCGCTCTCCCTCTGCATTCAGTTTAATTGTGGTGTGGAAGGGCGCGGGGCCCTCTGTACTGCGGGGCTCGGTGCAGTGTTACTGATGGAACCGTCATCACGCCAGCCCTGGGTATACTAGATCACTCTGGTGCTTCATCTTGACTTACATCTCTCTCCCTTTACCGAGCACCACTTTGCCACATCATGGGCATATCACACTCTGTGTGCAGCCATTTTGCTTAAATATATATAATTAGTGTGTATGTATGTATGTATGTATGTATACTGTACACACACACACACATACGTTATTACCCCTGTTAACGTGAGTTAGCACAAAATAATACATTAGATCACGTGTGTTATCTCCTTAGCCATTGTTTTCAATAGCACTACTGTTAAATAACGGTCCAACATACCGCCACGTAACGGGTGCAATAACGTCTGATACATCTGTATATACAGAGCCATATACACAGCTGGTACTGTGCGTGTGGTGAAAAAAAATAAAAAGAAGCGCAAAACACAAGAAGCACCATGAAATATAGCCACATTTAATGACCATTAATCAAGAAATACTTTAAAAATGATAGAGAAAGTGATGCACCGAAAAGTGAGCGTCTTAAAATAAAGCTTCCCTGAGCAAAGTCTTGGAGGTCCTCTCTAGTCTTTGCTGGCTCTGGTGCCTTTTAACATCTAGTAGAGAGAGTTTCTACTACAGGGGTCTCCAACTCTGTCCTCAAAGGGGCATCAACAGGCCAGTTTTTATGGATATTCCGGCTTCAGCACAGGTGGCTCAATCCGTGCTGAACCTATGCTGAAGCATGGATATCCATAAAAGCTGGCCTGTTGGTGGCCCTTGAGGACTGCGTTTGAGACCCCTGCCCTGCTAGCTTTTAATAGACGCCAACGGATCCAGCAGAGACGGGGACGGAATATCAAGACTTTGCTCAGGGAAGCTTTATTTTAAGACGCTCACTTTTCGGTGCATCACTTTCTATATCATTTTTAAAGAATTTCTTGATTTATTTGTCATTAAATTCGGCTATATTTCATGGTGCTTCTTGTGTGTTGCATTCTGTTTTTTTCACAACATAGTTTCTTTTTTTATATATTGAGGTGAGACAGAGTTTCTCTGCAACAAGAACCAGCAACTACTGTAGGCACCAAGAGTTACTGTTAACATCTTTTAATCAGACTGGATGCGCCTTAAAAATATAAGACTATCCATTTCTATTACTACAGTATCTTCACCACTGAAGTGCACTTCATATCTATACATTATTTATGTATGTGTAACCCCCTCCCGATGTTGGGTACTAAAGTAAATTAGGCGTTAACAGTGAGAGTGTGTCATATAAGATATAAAAGATAGGAGCAGAGGATTCTGGGGGAGGGTTCCAGCATAGAAGAAAGAGAGAGGCTTCAGAGAGTAGAGGGAGGGAAAATATTCCCCAAAGTATAGTATAAATCAGGCCCCCCTTTTATTGTTTTAGATAGAGCTCTGACTCAGGCCCTCATTCTCTCCCGTCTTGATTACTGTAACCTCCTGCTGTCCGGCCTTCCTGCCTCTCACCTGTCTCCCCTACAATCTATCCTAAACGCTGCTGCCAGAATCACTTTACTCTTTCCTAGATCTGTCTCAGCATCTCCCCTCATGAAATCCCTCTCCTGGCTTCCGATAAAAATCCTGCATCTCACACTCCATTCTTCTCCTCACTTTTAAAGCTTTACACTCTTCTGCCCCTCCTTACATCTCAGCCCTAATTTCTCGCTATGCACCATCCAGACTCTTGCGTTCTTCTCAAGGATGTCTTCTTTCTACCCCCTTTGTATCTAAAGCCCTCTCCCGCCTTAAACCTTTCTCACTTTCTGCCCCACACCTCTGGAATGCCCTTCCCCTCAGTACCCGACTAGCACCCTCTCTATCCACCTTTAAGACCCACCTTAAGACACACTTGCTTAAAGAAGCATATGAATAGCACTGTGGATATTCTGAACACATGATACATAAGCTTGGCCCCCTGCAGACACACTTACCAGAACTCCCTCCTACTGTCTCTGTACGTTCTCCCTACCTACCAATTAGACTGTAAGCTCCTCGGGGCAGGGACTCCTCTTCCTTAATGTTACTTTTATGTCTAAAGCACTTATTCCCATGACCTGTTATTTATATTATCTGTTATTTATTGGATTACCACATGTATTACTACTGTGAAGCGCTATGTACATTAATGGCGCTATATAAATAAAGACATACAATACAATACAATAGAGCCCAATAGTGTGGCTAAAACAGAGAAGAGCATGTTACGGGAATGCAGACATGCCTCAGTGGCCAAGCAGAAGTGCCCCCAGGATGTTTGGGGGTCAGTCCTATTCAGTACCCCATGAGGAAGTAGCAGTCCCAAAGCACTGGTTGGAAAGCAACCGTAACGTTGTACAGGACAGGACAGGATCTCGGCATGGGCTCATAGTAAAAGGGACAATAAGAATATGAATAAGAAGGGTGGCCCGGTCCCCCAAATGATTGTCTGTAACGTACAAGTAAATGCACCTCCCACGAGTGTTAAGAGTGGGCACTCGGGGAAGACCCATCTTAAGAGTGATGGGAGAATGGATGAAATGAAGTACAACAATGTAAATCTACCTGTGCCTGTGATTGCAGTGTTCCCAAGCATGGGAACATAAATAAAGATTTACGTTGTACTATAAAACTCCTGGCGCCCAACTTTTCCATCACCCTGCCGGCCACAGCAGCACCCCGAGACAAGGGAAATCTATGTGAATGTCTAATACACCACTATAGTGATGTAACCTCCCTAGGGAGCCAAGCAGGGAGGGTTACACGTGTGTGTGTGACCCTCCCGACCTGGCTTCCTAGGAAGGTTACATCGGTGTGGTGTTTATATGGCTACTCCGCATGGTTTACCTTGACTCAGGGTGTTGGCATTCAGGTGGCTGGGGCGATGAGGCAGCAAGCTTGTGAAATAATTGGCACCAGGAGCTTTTATAGTACAACGAGTCATTTATTCGTGTCTCCAACTCGGGGACCGCTCAGACATACTGTATCTTGACAGGTTGTACAGCGTTTTATACAAAAACATACACAAATACTTCTCTTCCATCTGTGCCCACTCTTAACACTTAGATGGAGGTACTCTGACTTAGTTGCTTGGGTAGTTGTGGGATCTGGCTCCCCTTGTCACTTCGGAACCCTTTAGATAGTGATCCGACTATTCGAGTCCCCTATGGGGAATCCTGATAGGTATCATTGGGCTTGACCCAATACCTTACTGTCTGTATTTGGGAACTACGACTTTCACACAGACTGATGAAGAACGTTAGCACTGATCCGCAGATAGAGTGGATCAGCAGGCACCTGTGGGCCTTCATTTTCTTCAGACCCTCTATGACATGCCGTATTCCTTACTGAAACTGTACAGGACACTTTTTCTGTCTTTATGGGCTCCTTGCTTAAGGGGTACTGGCCCTATCTGCAACATAACAAACAGGGGGGCCTGGTCACCTTATTAACATACCCATCTACACTCCCCGAGGCTCCGCTCCTCTGGACCTGTAGGAACCTAACCTCCCAGAACAGTCCCTCCTCCTTAAATACCCCTTTATGACATATGGATCCCCATAGCACCCAGGGTCCAGCATATACCAGTATTGTTAGTAACTCTTTTAGGAGGGGGAGGGGTTACATTTATGTATGTAATTAATTCACTCACACAGCCATATGCACCGCTGGCACTATACAGGCATACTCCGGTTTAAGGACACTCACTTTAAGTACACTCGCGAGTAAGGACATATCGCCCAATAGGCAAACGGCAGCTCACGCATGCGCCTGTCAGCACGTCCTGAACAGCAATACAGACTCCCTACCTGTACCGAAGCTGTGCGCAAGCAGGGAGACGACAGAGCCTGTTATAAATGTGTTGTTTATGTACGTATTATGTACGTATATGACGATTGCAGTACAGTTCATGCATCGGTAAAGGGAAAAAAGGTAGTGCTTCACTTTAAGTACATTTTCGCTTTACATACATGCTCCGGTCCCATTGCGTACGTTAATCTTCACTATATATGCGTATATACAGAACCATACTGTATACACTGCTGGCTATGTGTGTATGTGTATGTGAGTATACAACTCTGGTGCTTTCTACACATTGACTGCTCCTTATACATATAGTACAATACACACGTACCTGTTGCTGTAGGCTGCACCCTGAGTGATGCATGCTGGTACAGGCTGTCCCTGCGCTATGGCCTGAAGGATTGTGGGTAATGGCTCCAGCTGGTCCTTGGTTTGCTGAGAGTGAAGTAAAGAGATGGATAGAGTTATAGATGGCGTTTTAGGGTCATACACCCATATCCAGACAAAGGTGCTATGCTTTAGCATGCCTTTCCTCCCATTCGTTTGACTGGATTTGCATGGGAGTAAAGGTGTGCTATATCTTAGCACCCTTCGGTAGGTCTGGGCCATTGAGAGTTATGAAATCCCGAAAATGGCCCAAATGGCCGCTTTGGAGTATACAGAATTTACACCACACAGAGAATGATAGGGTTATAAAGAAAGTTATAGAGATATATGTTATAGGGTCATAGAGGGAGTTTTAGTTTCATAAAGTAAGTTACAGGATGACAAAGCGAGTTGTGGAACCATAGCGAGGATTCGTTTTAGAGAGACTAATAGGGTGACATATATCATTATTAGGTCATAGAGGGAGAACCAGCACATCATGGTGTGTTATAAAAATATGCAATAAAAATGGCGGGGAATATTAAGTATTATAATAAATCTGGTACTTCAAGGGTTAATGTGGCTAGTTTGACTTACAAATTACAAAGAAATTGCTGTATGGCCTGCCAGACCAGGCCTGTGTTTTATAGGATTGATGGAATCTAGAGATAAGGGCATTTGTTTTGCCAGAGATGGGATTAAATTTATAGCTCTATTGACACTCCAGTAAGCAGGACACTTTTAATGGTACTTTCAAAGCATTCCTGGATTGGTACTACAGAGTGCCAAGGGGCATGACTAACCCAACCGCTCAGAAGATATGAAATATGGAATCCTATGAAATACTGACACCTATTTAGAAGTATACAGTTTAGATATTTGTTATCGTTTCAAGGAGACTAGAAAGCCAAACACTTGATTATTTATGTGTCAAGTGCATAGTTTTTCATCAATAAACAGGGACCTTAGACCTGTGTGTGTGTGTGTGTGTGTGTGTGTGTGTGTGTGTGTGTGTGTGTGTGTGTGTGTGTGTGTGTGTGTGTGTGTGTGTGTGTGTGTATACACACCATAATACTGAGTTAAGTTGTGAGTAAAAAAAGTGACAAAAACCCTCCACAGGAAAGCAAATATGCAAATACAACTGTATGCTCATCTGCATGTCTTAGGCAGGTCTGCAACCCCGCCTTTCCCCATTATCACCCAGCATACAGCACTTCCACTGCAGCAAGGGATTCTGGGAAATGACATGCAAATGAGCACACAGTGTCACTTTTTGCCTCAAAAAACATTTTTAACATGGTTCCCTATAGGCTTAAGCTTGCTGCATGGTCACAGCTTTGAGCACAGCCAGGGTTAAGGTGCATACCCAGAAAACCACCCACAGACAGCCTATAGGGAACCATGTTAAAAATGGTTTTTGAGGCAAAAAGTGACACTGTGTGCTCATTTGCATGTCATTTCCCAGAATCCCTTGCTGCAGTGGAAGTGCTGTATGCTGGGTGATAATGGGGAAAGGCGGGGTTGCAGACCTGCCTAAGACATGCAGATGAGCATACAGTTGTATTTGCATATATATATATATATATATATATATATATATATATATATATATATATATATATATATATATATATATATTACACACTTATTATTTGCATATTTGTTGTGTGGTTGCAGCGGATTAGATTGAAATTGAGTAAATGGTACATTAACCATGTGTATTAGACCTGGTTGCTATATAAGTTGTTTGTGACAGATGGTATATGGGGACGGATTGAGGGGAGATATTGTTCATTTGTAGGATTTTTTGCAGAAGGTGAAAAGTGGGCCTGCTAGAGAGCTGTGTATTAACCCTTGTCCCATATGCAGGTCATGTGTCACACGTGTGCCGTACGTGACAAGAGTTATAAAGTTGTAGAGATATATTTATATGATTTTTAAAAATACTTAAAGAGTTATGAAGACATTTATAAGGTTATATAGAGATGTATAGAGTTCTACAGAGGTTCACAGGGTCATGGAAATATTTTTAGGGTTATAAAGTGATTTATAGTGTTATAGATATGTTTATAAAGAGATGTATAGGGTTATACATAGATTTATACGGTTTATAGATATTGATTATATATGATTATAAAGAGGTTTACAGGGTTATAAATATATTTTTAAGGCTATAAAAAGGTGTATAGGTTTATAGGATTATGGAAATATTTATAGGGTTATAGAGACATTTATAATGTTCTAAAGAGGCTTAAATGGTTCTAGATATATTTTCAAGGTTATAAAGAGATATGACCTCTGTATAACACTACAAATCTATTTATAACCCTGCAAACCTCTTTTTAACCGTACACGTATCTTACCTTATAGATCTCTGTTTAACCCAGCGATAAATAGCTATGAGCAGGGTTATAAATAGATTTGTAGGGTTATACAGAGGTTTATATGGTTGTAGAGTTATAGATTATTTGTAGGTTCATCTGATTATTTCTGTCTGGGTTTAAACTATGGGACACTCCCCCCACCCCCCCCCCCCCCCTCCAATACAGTTTTTTTTAATGGTTTGTCCTCGTTGTGAGGTGCTATTTAGCTCTCTTCAATACGTCTAGTTTCATGTGACTTTTTAGCTCTATAAGCCCAGACTTAGCTGGGGGAATGCAGTGTTCAAATTTTAAAGTGTGAGTATTTTTAAGTGTCTCTGGAGTTATACTTCTTCTTTACACTCATAACATCCACAGCTTCCTGCATTCACTTCTACCACATACGGTACCTCCTCTCCGTGCAAGATCGAGTAGACTTCCTCTCACCTCCTCTCCCTATATCTCCTACTCCTTCTGGACCCAGAAGACGTCTCCAAACCCTGGCCCCTACGTTACCCCATTTTCACTTGCCCTAAACTCCCACCTCTTCTATCACTGAATCTCAAAAATCTCTACCCCTCGCAACCTGATGTCCATCCCCTGCTTACCTCCTTGGTTCTCTCCCTTTTTTGCTGTGGAATACTTGCTCTCTCTTTAACAAATTACAAACATGAACTCTTTTTCCTCTCTTTGCATTGACTAAAACTTGTCTCTCATGCTCTGACTCTGCTCTGGAGGCAGCTCTATCCTATGGTGCCCTCTCCTCTATCCTATGGTGGCCTCTCCTCTATCCTATGGTGGCCTCTCCTCTATCCTATGGTGGCCTCTCCTCGTCCCGTGGGATGTGGCGTGGAGTAGGAACGCTTTCTTTTCAATGCAAGTTTTAGCTCCTGCCTACTCCTGCTTCCCTGACATTCTCATCCTTTGAGGTCCACACTGTTCAGTTTTTCTCTTCCCTCTCTCTGGTCTGCGAGGTTTATAGAATTTTATAAAGCGATTTATAGGTTTATACAGTTACATAGTTACATAGTAGTTGAGGTTGAAAAAAGACATGCGGCCATCAAGTTCAACCCATGCTAAATTTAGACGACCGATACTTTATCCTATATCCGTACTTGCAGTATATTGATCCAGGAGGAAGGCAAAAAAAAAAACCCCCAGTGAAATATCATCCAATGTTATCTCATAAGGGGAAAAATAAATTCCTTCCAATATTGTTAATCAGATTACTCCCTAGATCAGGCCTGCACAACTCGTAAAGTGAGAAGGGCCGAACTGCTCCAAGGAAGAAAAAAAATTGTGCCGCACGGGTAAAATCATCATCATCACCATCATCATCTCTCCTCCAGCACATCATCATCCTCATCCTCATCCTCATATCTCCCCCATGTCTTCCCCAGCACCCTTCATCATCATCCTCTTATCTCCCCCAGAACCCCTCACTATCAACCTTTGCGATACTCCCCATCTATCTTTCATACCCCCATCTCTCCCCCTCACGCAATACTCCCCCTCCACATCAAACACACAATACCCCCTGCACACCACACACATCCCACCCCCCCTGCACCTCACATCCTTCTCCCCCCTTGCACCTCATATCACTCTCCCCCTTGCACCTCACATCACTCTCCCCCTTGCACCTCACATCATTCTCCCCCCTTGCACCTCACATCACTCTCCCCCCTTGCACCTCACATCACTCTCCCCCCTTGCACCTCACATCACTTTCCCCCCTTGCACCTCACATCACTCTCCCCCCTTACACCTCACATCACTCTCCCCCCTTGCACCTCACATCACCCCCTTGCACCTCAAATCACCCCCCTTGTACCGCCAATGACCCCCCCTTGCACCTCAAATCACCCCCATGCACCTCAAATCATCCCCCTTGCACCTCAAATCATCCCCCATGCACCTCAAATCACACCCTCTTGCACCTCTAATGACCCTCCCCTGCACCTCCAATCACCCCCCTGCACTTCCCATCACCCATCACCCTCCCCCCTGCACCTCACATCACCCATTACCCTCTCCCCCCTTGCACCTCACATCACCCACAGGGCCGCCGACAGAAATCATGGTGCCCTGGACAAATGAAAGGAGCAGCTCCCCCCCCCCGAACCAATAGCGCACCCCCCCCGAACCCATAGCGCACCCCCCCCCGAACCCATAGCGCACCCCTCCCCGAACCCATAGCGCACCCCTCCCCAAACCCATAGCGCACCTACAACAAAAAAATATGGGTGGGAGACAGTGATTGGTGGGTGGGAGACAGTGACTTTACTGTGACTGGGTGACAGTGACTGGGTGGGAGAGTGTGGCTGGGTGGGAGAGAGTGACTGGGTGGCAGTGGGTGGGAGAGAGTGACTGGGTGACAGTGGGTGGGAGAGTGTGACTGGGCGGGAGAGTGTGACTGGGCGGGAGAGTGTGGCTGGGCGGGAGAGTGTGGCTGGGCGGGAGAGTGTGGCTGGGCGGGAGAGTGTGGCTGGGCGGGAGAGTGTGGCTGGGCGGGAGAGTGTGGCTGGGCGGGAGAGTGTGGCTGGGCGGGTGAGTGTGGCTGGGCGGGAGAGTGTGGCTGGGCGGGAGAGTGTGGCTGGGCGGGAGAGTGTGGCTGGGCGGGAGAGTGTGGCTGGGCGGGAGAGTGTGGCTGGGCGGGAGAGTGTGACTGGGCGGGAGAGTGTGGCTGGGCGGGAGAGTGTGGCTGGGCGGGAGAGTGTGGCTGGGCGGGAGAGTGTGGCTGGGCGGGAGAGTGTGGCTGGGCGGGAGAGTGTGGCTGGGCGGGAGAGTGTGGCTGGGCGGGTGAGTGTGGCTGGGCGGGTGACAGTGACTGGGCGGGTGACAGTGACTGGGCGGGAGAGAGTGACTTGACAGTGACCGGGGGGGTGCAGCTTGCCGCCGGACGCTTTCCCTTCCTGCCCCCGATATCCCTGCGGAAGATGCCCGGGACAGGAGGTGGGTTTGGGGGCACGGGTTGGGGGGTGGGAGGGCACGGGAGGTGAGCTCATGGGCGGGGCCACGGGAGGTGAGCTCTGGGGGACACGGGAAGCTGGCCGAGGAGGGAAGCGGTGGGAAGCAGGCTGCAGGAGGAGCTGGCTGGTACTTCCCCCTCCGTCCCACGTTGGGAGCAGGGGGGGGGGCGGCCGCAGAGGAGCTGGCTGTTACTTCCCCCTCCGTCCCACGTTGCGAGTGTGGGGGGGGGAGCGGGCCCGCAGGAGGAGCTGGTTGTTACTTCCCCCCCGTCCCATGTTGGGAGCGGGGGGTAGGGGGGATGAGCGGGCCATGCGCATGCGCGCCGGGACCGCAGGGAATCGCCGCCATTTTTTAAACTTTTTTATTTATTTCATTAACTGGCGCCCGGCCGGAGTCATCGCGGGCCGCACAGAGAGGCCAGGCGGGCCGCATGTTGTGCAGGCCTGCCCTAGATCAACATCCTTCCCATGTTTACTTATTTGGTATATCCCTGTATATCTTTCCTTTCTAAAAAGATGGGCAACCTTTTTTTTAACATATCTATTGTATCTGCCATCACGGTCTCCATGGGTAACGAATTCCACATTTTAACCGCCCTGACTGTAAAAAACCCTTTCCTTTTGTTGCTGGTGAAATCTCCTTTAATCCAACCTTAAGGGATGATCCCATTTCATTTGTACTGCCCTTGGGATGAATACAGCTAAACCCCGTTATAGCGCGACTCACTATAACGCGGATCCGCATATAACGCGGTTTGAGCATGGACCCCGAATTAAAAAAAAAATAAAAATATTTAAAAAAATATATTTAAAAAATAAAAAAAATGTATACACTCACTGCACACTGCATACACTCACAGCACACTGCACACACTCACAGCATACACTCACAGCACACTAAATACACTCACTGTACACTGCATACACTCACAGCACACTGCATATACTCACAGCACACTGCACACACTCACAGCACACACAGCACCAGCATACTGCACACACTCACAGCACACTGCACATACTCACAGCACACTGCACACACTCACAGCACACACACCACACCACACACACAGCCCCCCCTACCTTTGGTGTCAAAGCCCACCTTTGGGAGCATCGTGGGGCTGCTGAGGGGGGGGAGGAACGGTGCAAGGCTGGGGGATCGGCGCAAAGCTGGGGGGTCGGTGCGGGGATCGGCGCGAGGCTGGGGGGGGCGGTGCGGGGATCGGCGTGAGGCTGGTGGGGGCGGTGCGGGAATCAGTGCGAGGCTGGGGGGGAATAGGTGGGGGGGATCGGTGCGAGGCTGGAGGATGGTTAGCTGGTGCGGAGCTGCTGAAGGGAGTGCGGGGAATGCTGGGAGAACTACAGTGGCTGCTAGGGGCCATGTAGGGCTGCCGGTGCCTCACTCCACCTCCCCCCTCCTCCCGATCAGGCACACGGCGGCCATTTTTTTAAAAATTAGCGCGACTCCAGTTATAGCGCAGTCGGATCAGGTAGCCCCCGAGGACCGCGCTATAACGGAGTTGAGCTGTAATTCTTTTGAAAGCCCCTTGTATTGTCCCTGACTATTTGTATATCGTTATCATATCCCCTCTAAGGCTGAGTCCATGGTGACTGCAGCAGTGCGGAGGCGCGCTGAGGCTGAGGGAAAGCGGGTGGTTTCCCTGGCCTTAGTTCGCGCGCCGTCCGGGGGCGTGTCGGGGGGCGGGCCAGTGACGTCACGGAGCTGGTTCGCCCTCATTGGGCGAACCGCTCACATGACCGGCCCGAGCTCCCGTTAGCGCTCAAACTAAAAATTGTATAAGACCTAAGCCTGCGGACGCGTGCGCGAGCCCCTGCTAAAGCCGCTCTCATTGCGGCTGCAGGGGCTCACTGACAAGGGTCAACGCGCCTCAGCACGGGTCCTGGACTCAGCCTTAGACTCCTCTTTTCTAATGTAAACAAATTGAATTTAGCTAGCCTCTCCTCAAATCAGATTAACCATCCCCTTTATTAATTTGGTGGCTCTTCTCTACACTTTCTCTAGTTCCATAATGTATTTTCTAAGGAGTGGTGCCCAAAAGTGTACTCGATATTCAAGGTGTAGTCTTACTAATGCTTTATAAAGGGGCATAATTATGTTTACTTCCCTTCCATCCATTACCCGTTTAATGCAAGATAAGATCTTGTTTGCCTTTGCAGCTACTGCATGACATTGGGCACTATTGCTAAGCCTGCTGTCTGCAAGCACTCCTAAATCCTTCCCCATCAAGGATTCCCCCAATTTATCCCCATTTAATTTGTAAATTACCTGTTTATTCTTATTTCCCAAATGCATAAATTTACATTTATCTGTATTAAACCTCATCTGCCATTTACCTGCCCAAGTTTCCTGTCTATCCAAGTCCTTCTGGAGAGAAATGACATCCTGCTCTGATTCTACTACTGTGCCTTACACAATTTAGTGTCATCAGCAAAGATGGAGACTTTGCTCTCTATGCTAACTTCGAGGTCATTAATAAACAAGTTAACAAGCAGGGGTTCCAGTACCGATTCCTGAGGTACTCAGCTCACAACTTTAGTCCAACTTGAAGAAGTTAAATTTATGACAACTCTCTGTTGTCTATCCTTCAACCAGTTGT
The DNA here is from genome assembly GCF_040206685.1 of Ascaphus truei. NCBI lineage: Eukaryota > Metazoa > Chordata > Amphibia > Anura > Ascaphidae > Ascaphus > Ascaphus truei. Next base: position 13,403,191 of record NC_134502.1, read on the forward strand.
CAATCCAGGTGCAAATATTTTTACTGAGTCCAATTTGCTTTATTTTGTACACTAATTTATTGTGTGGAACCGTATGAAAAGCCTTTGCAAAATCTAAGTAATCAACTGCATTACCCTGGTCTAAATTCCTACTTTCCTTCTGAAAGAAACGATAAGTTTAGTTTGGCCCGACCTATCCATCATAAATCCATGCTGACTATTACTAAAAAAATTGTTTTTCATTAGGTATTCCTGAATATTGTCCCGTATTAAACCTTCAAGTAGATTCCCGACTATAGATGTCAGACTTACAGGTCTGTAATTCCCCGGTTTGATCTAGTTCCCTTTTTAAATATAGGCACCCCGTCTGCTTTACACTGATCTTGTGGTACTGAGCCTGTGGAAATTGAGTCCTTGAATATTAAATGTAATGGTTTAGCTATTAATGAACTTGGCTCCTTGAGAACTCTTGGATGTATGCCATCAGGGCCAGGTGCCTTATTTACTTTAATTTGATCAAGCCGCCTATGAACTTCTTCCTCAGTTAACCAATTGTTCGTTAATATAGAGGTTGTGGCTTCCTCCTGCGGCACTACTATTGCAATTGATTCCTGCCTGGTAAATACAGAGACACTAAATTTGTTTAATACCTCGGCTTTTTCCTTATCTCCAATAATTTGCCTGGCTATCTCACACTGAAAGGGTCCTATATTTATTTTTTAAATTGTTTTGTTATTAAGGTACTTAAAGAACTTTTTAGGGTTGCCCTTACTTTCCATTGCAATCCTTTTTTCATAATTTGATTGCCCTTCTGCAACTTTTGTTACATTCCCTATAATTCTGATATGATGCCTCCGTCCCTTCTGACTTAAAGGGGCCCATTCACTAAACTTCGATAAAATCAGTGCATTGCGATCGACTTTGCATTGTTTTATCGCGCTATTAAACATGTTGGTAATAACGGTATTCACTAAGAAAAAATCAAAGTTTTTTAAAGTTCGTTAAAAAAAAAAAAAAATACAGCATCAAATGACTTTTTTTTTTTTTTTATATATATAAGTTCCATCACGCTATAAATCCTATCGATTGAAACTCCAGCCTGGAAGAGTTGCCTGGAGACGCTGCGTCTCCATGCACGGCTCTTACAGGCGATGGTACAGTTTCAATATTAATTTTAAAACTAGTGTGCGGGAGCAGGGGGTCTCCCGAAATGAACCGCATTGATTTACTTCCCGAAATACAGGCCCTGTTATGGGGTGCCGGTATCCCCGCAATGTTAAAATCCTCCGCGTCACATGACCGGGGGATTTAAATCCTGCAGGGGGTTACCGGCACCATACTGGGGCCTGTAACTCATGAAGTAGGTGGGTCCCTGAGGCTGAAATCAATGCCGTTCAGCTCAGAAAAACCCCCTGCTTCCTTACACTAGTATGAAAAATAAATAAATACATTTATCATAGCTGCTAGTGTTATCCGCTAAGGTTATGAAGCTGCTTTCATTTTTTTTTTTTACTTATAGTGTACGAGAGCAGGGTGTCTCCTGAGCTGAACCGCATTGATTTCAGCCTCGGGGACCCTCTGCTTCCCGAGATTTAGGCCCTGGTATGGAGTGCCAGTATCCCCTGTGCGTTTACATCTCCTGCGTCATGTGACGCGGGAGAATTTAATCATTGCGGGGATACCGGCACCCCATAACTGGGCCTGTATCTCGGGAAGCAGGGGGTCCCCGAGGCTGAAACCAATGCGGTTCAGCTCCAGAGACCCCCTGCTCCCGTACACTATTAGTAACATTCACATTAAAGCAGCTTCATTACCTTAGCCGCTACAGTTATGACTTTTTAAAATGTATTTTTGTAATACTAGTGTGCGGGAGCAGGGGGTCTCCTGAGCCGAACCGCATTGATTTCAGTCTCGGGGACCCCCTACTTCCAGAGATACAGGCCCCGTTATGGGGTGCCGGTATCTCCTGCAGCATTTAAATCCCCTGGTTACGTGACGCGGACAATTTAAACATGGCGGGGATACCGGCACCTCATACTGGGGCATGTATCTCGGGAAGGAGAGGGTTCCCGAGGCTGAAATCAATGCGCTTCAGCTCAGGAGACCCCCTGCTCCCGCACACTAGTATTAAAATGAATATTTAAACTGCACGATCGCCTGTAAGAGCCGTGCATGGAGACGCACCATCTTCCTGGCTGCAGTTTAAGCAAACAGTTGCCGATCGATAGGACTTAGAGCACGATAACATTTAAAAAAAACAAGTTGTTCAACGCTCTATTTTTTTTACCGAACTTTAAAAACAAATGCTGTTTTTCCTCAGTGAATACCGTTTTGACCCACATGTTTTATAGTGCGATAAGATCAGTGCATTGCCGATCAACTTTGCATTGTTTTATCACTGTTTAGTGAATAGGCCCCTATGTCTGGATAATTAAAATCGCCCATTATGCAAGCTTCACCTACTATAGTTTAGATGCCTTCTCCATTTGGAAAATTATTTTGGCTTCCTCGATCTCACAGATATTTGGTGGTTTATAGCGCATCCCTACAAACATTTTTTCTTTGTACTTTTACCTCCACTGCTAATTTCTATCAACAAGGTCTCTACATTTCCATCATTCCCTTCATAAACATCTTCCCTTATAATTGGTTTTAGATCCGGTTTAACATATAAACATACTCCATCGCCTCTTCTATTTGCTCAATCCGCCCAAAAAAGGGGATAACCCTCTAAATCAGGCCTGCTCAACTCCAGTCCCCGAGGGCCGCAAACAGGCCAGGTTTTCAGGATATCCCTACATTAGCACAGCTGGCTCAATTAGTGGCTCAGTCATACTGAGCCACTTATTGAGCCAGCTGTGCTGAAGTAAGGATAGAACAACAACAAGAGAGCATGGGCCCCAAGGAGAGCACTCTTCCACTAATAATGAACAGGTGTAGCTAGAATACATGTGTTGAAAGGGAGGAGTGAGTGAACAATAAAATATATATTTATTTGAGTCGTAACTCAGAAGAATAAAATAATGTGGAACGCTGTCAATCCAATAAAGTAGTGTTGTGAGCCAGTAAACAGCGAATTTAAAATAAGAACGAATGAACCAAAATAGTGGTCACTGTGCTATCTAAACTCCTATGATGGCTGATACCATCCACTACCAATGTGCTAACAATTATCACCGCGATGTATGGTGATGTGTAGATGACCTATAGTAGGTAGTGGCATACAGAGGTAAATAGTCACAGTGAATACCTAAGTAGCCCAATATACAAGAATAAATGCTGTATCAAGGGTTAGCAACGCAGTGCACAAATAGTGCCTGCACACAGATCGAGATCCAGTTTGCAGAGTGTCGTGTGTGGATAGTGGTAAGCTATCCAGACTCCTAGAGTATGCACCTAAAGCATACCCAGCTATTCAGAGTCTTAATAAAACCCTCCCAGAGTATATATGGAATGGTGTGGTGATAGCTACTTCGTGAGTATTTTAGCACAGTGACTGCCTATACCACATACATCAATGAGTCATAGAGATATCAGTTATTGCTATGACAGTACACACGTAGTGCCTGTTAACATGTATTGATCCAGAAATTAGGGCCCTGGAGTTACCAAGTATATATCCAGACAATGTGGAGAGCAGAATAGTATCTGCTCTTACAGTGCGCAACTCGTGCCTTTTAGCATTGGCATATATTCATGTGTGCATCAGATCTTGTGATTAGGCAAAGTCAGTGGCTCCTATGGCAGTACACAAGTAGTGTCTGTCAACATGAAATTAGGACCCTGGAGTTACCATGTATATATCCAGACAATATGGAGAGCAGAATAGTAGCTGCTCTTACAGTGCGCAAATCGTGCCTGTTAGCATTGGCATATGTTCATGTGTGTATCAGACCGGGTGGTAGGCAAAATCAGTGGCTCCTATGGCAGTACACAAGTAGTGTCTGTCAACATGAAACTGGTAAGAATCACAGGATTCATTCGTACTGTGGAAGCAGGCATACCTCTCAAGACGTGGCTGGGCCCCCGCAAATAAATACCGGGTGCTCAAGTGTATCAGCCTGAGGTGTGCCCGTGGTTAAAATTATTCATAGAATGTAACAATAGCAAAACCCCATATCGGAGGCTGCTGGGGATAGGAAGCGCTCCGACCGCAAGCCATTTCCAGCTAGCAGTAGCGAGGGTTTCTCCATCTCCCCCCCCTTCCCCTAGTTCGCTATCATACTGAAGTAGGGATATCCTGAAAACCTGGCCTGTCTGCGGCCCTCGAGGACTGGAGTTATGCAGGCCTGCTCTAAATTAACTGTCCAGTCATGAGTTTCATCCCACCATGTTTCAGTAATGCCTATGATATCATACTGCTCCCTTGCAGCTATTAATTCAAGCTCCCCCATTTTATCTGTCAGGCTTCTTGCATTAGCAAGCATGCATTTAAGGTTATTTTCTGTCTGTACTATTATCTTATCTGCTCTATTCCAATTGGGTTTAGTCTTTAAACGTTTTCTAGTGTTATCTGTATTTACAATGGGTGTCTCCCTGCTTGCCCAACTCCCACTTGCCCCCGTTCTACCTCCATGACCCCTTTGCTATTTCCTCATTCCTATCTATTCTATTTAGTTTATCTGTTTCTTGTCCCTCCCCTCTCCAGCCTAGTTTAAAATCAGATTTATTCCTTTCTATAGGGTTTTCTCTGGCACCTGATGGACCCCGGTGAAGATCCCACACAGCATGGCGTGGAGCGCGGCCAGCTCATAAGCCAGGTCAGCACTGCCCTCGTATCTCGCCGCTGCTACTTCACTATCGGGATCGGCGACGCTTTGCAGAAAGAGGGACATCCCATCCCAATACTGCTCCAGGAAGCCATTCATAAACCCCATGTAGTCCTCCTTCTCCCCGAACCTGTGGAGTACGTAAAGGTTCAGCTCTTAGGGTCCAGTTATGATATAGGATTAGAATTTCAGCTTTTAGTGTCAAGTCATTCTATATAATTAAAGTGTAATTTCTTAGGGTCCAAGAATTAAAGTGTCAGCTCTTGGGGTGTAGTCATTATATGGGATTAGAGTGTCAGATGGTGTTAGTGTCAGCAGCTTCACACCTGGTGAAGTTGGCGAGGTTCTGTAGGACCTTGGCAACCAGGGTGAGGGTACGAGCAGCGAGGGGCTGAGGGTGGTCAGGCGAGAGATTAAATAATCCCGGGGAGAGGATAGCCGGACATAGGAAGCGCAGGAAGAGGGAGGCGCTGACGAGACGTGATCCAAGGACTGGCTGCCCCCGCAGGCTAACTTCTTCTTGCCAGGCAGAGAAGACTGCTAGGAGCTCAGGTGGGAATGATCTGGGGAGAGATAGAGAGGTAGAGGGAGAAGCAAGAGTGAGGGAGAGAGGGGGAGAGAGAGAGAGAGAGTAGGCTGAGAGGGAAGAAGAGGGAGATGGTGAGGTGGAAAACAAAAAAAGGGGGTTAAGAGCAGAGGGGGGGGGGTTGAGTGTAATGGTGAAGAAGATGAGGGGGTGAGGGTTATGGTGGGAGAAGATGGGGGAGAGAGAGAAAGGGGTAAAGTGATGAGTGGAAGAGGAAGACAGAAAGGGAATAAGAGGAGGGAAAGAAAAAAAGTGGGAAAGAGAGCACTAGAGACAGAATAGGAAAGTGAAAGAATAGGAAGGAGGGGGAGATGGGTAGAGAGGGTGAGACAGGATTCAGGGCGAGAGAAAGTAAGGGGTATAGTAAGTATATGACACCAGGTGATATCTCACTCCTGTGACTTCAGTATACTCTTCACAGCCTCCTCGCAGCTTCTCCACAAATTCCCCCTGTTCTCACTCAGGTTCTCTGGGGGGCAGCGCAGGGGGTCGACCTCGTGACTGTCTTCAGAGGCGTAGATGTGGGTGACAAAGGGACCTGAGGAAGAGAGCACCTACTGAGCCTCCCTCTAGAAGAGACTGAGCCATCTCTCATCTTTAGAAAGAGCCTGAGCTATCTCTCACTTCTACAGTGTGATTATTTTGCTTCTCACCCAGGGTCTCTGCAAGGTATGTCTGTCCCACCATCTTCATGTACTCCTCGATGGCCTTGGTAACAATCGTGTTCTCCCGGAATAATAATGACTCCCGGTCATCATAACGAGAAATCTCGGCTACTCCCAAATCCACCAGGAATTCCTAGGGAGATGACATGGTGACAAAAACTGAAGAGACCTTTGTCACATGGAGTTTGTCTCCCACGCAGGGTGACAGAGTGACTACAGACAAATGGGCCCTATGTCCATTGGAGTCCCTCACATCCCCACAGGCTAACGCAGACAGAAGGGACTTATGTCCCATGGAGTCTGTCCATTACAGCATAGGGTGACACTGGCAGAAGGGCCCTATGCCCCATAAAGTCTCTCCATCCCAGAGAGATATGTCACATTGAGTCTGTCTCTTCCCCCGCTGGGGGACATTGTAACAGAGACAGAAGTGATTCATGTCCCATGGAATCTCTCCCTCCCTGCATAGGGTAATACAGACAGAAGTGAAATATGTCCCATGGAGTCTATCCCTCCCTCTACAGGAGACCCACATTCTCACCTTGGCCTTGCCGGTACTCTGCAGGACATAGACCAGTGATCTCCCCAGCTCCTCCTTCTCCCGGGCACTCAGGATGGGCTCCATCACTCTGCTGAGCTCCAGATATCTCCAGGTGAGATACTCTGCAAACTCCTTGTACAGCACTACGGGGAGGACGCAGAGCCTCCTATATCTGCCTCGCACCCTCAGTGTCACTTCCCCACCTACGGGCACCCACCTCTCCACCCCTTCTATCATGCCCTCCAAAGCCAGTGTCACTGTCCCTACTCCGGTGGCGTCTCTCCCTTTTTTCTCTCCCTCCCGCAAGAGGTGAAGAGCCATGTGGCCCTGAGACGGGGGTAGGTCCCGCAGGTTGAAGCTCTCTCCCCAGAACACCATCCCTGCCTCGCTTGCTTTGCTGGAGGTCCGGCCGTAGAGGGCACCATCTAGCTGCACCTCGCAGAAGTAGCGAACGCGGGAGCTCGAGGTGGGGAGGCCCTTGGCTTCGTGGATCCAGAGGCTGAGGGAGGACTCTTCACGCTCACAGTTATCCTGAGGTAGAAAGGGGGATGAGGATGGTAGGGGGAAGGGGCAGAACCAAGCTCTAAGATCCAGTTCCATAGGGTATCAGACTATTGGAGTCCATTCTATAGCAGGTCAGAACTAGGAATATAGGAGTCAATTTAATAGGGGTCAGAATTTGGGACTATAAGAGTGCAGTCTACGGGGGTTCAGAATCAGGATTACAAGAGTCCACTCTATACAGGGACAGAACCAGGACTACAAGAACCAGTCATGAAAAACTGTTCTATAGGTGTTCAGAATCAGGACTATAAGAGCTCATTCTATAGGTGTTCAGAACCAGTACTGTAAGAGTCCATTTTATAAGGGGTCAGATCTGGAGTTATGAGTCTATTCTATAGGGGTTTGGGATGAGGACTATAAGAGTCCATTATATGGTGGGTTATCATTAGGACTGTTGAGTCCATTCTATAGGGGGCCAGGACTATAACAGTCAATGCTATAGGGGATAAGAACCGGTGCTATAAGAAAAACTTTTTAGGAGGCCAGAACCAGAACTATAGAACGGGAAAGCTACCAATTCTATTGGGGAGAAGAACCGGGGCTATAAGAACCACTTCTATAGGACTAGAAGTAGAGATTCTATATGGGGTAAGAATCTTATTGATGATCAGAACCTACATGTTATACACAAGTACTCATTGTGACACGCGTATAGTGAATATGATACAAATATTGTCACCTTGTCTGGTTGCACAATTCTACGTAGATTCTCGATCCATCTATCTCGCTCCTGAACCGAGGCACATCCAAAACAGCGACTGCCATCAGCTGTGATAATCTGCGTGATATAGTGATGTGGTGAGACAGGCAGAAGGGACATCTGTCTCTCCCTCCCACAGGGTGACATAGACAGAAAGAACCTACTATATGTCCCACAGAGTCTCTCCCTCCCACTGCAGAGTGACAAAAAAAGATGGGACCTATGTCTCATGAAGTCTGTCCCTCTCCCTGTAAGGTGACACAGACAGAGACCTATGTCCCATGGAGTCTGTCTCTCCCCCCGGCGGGTAACACAGTGATACAGACCTCAAAGCAAAAACGTTCTCCCAGTATACTACTGTGTAGCGCTCTAATTATGACATCCTTCTCGTTGGTGAGGTCAAGAATTTCCACACCCCCCAGTGATTCCCGTGATCCCTGTAGACTCCTGTGTACAAGAGGTGACAGACATAATGTGACACAGGGTGACAGAAAGATGACCATATTAAGAACGACATCCATGTAAAATGAGCTCTGTGTTTCTTTTAGTTACCTGTTGAATTCACTTCCTGTTGTTCTTTCTGTTTATTTACCTACAGAACTCACAGAACGGTTGTCCTTGTATTTACCTGCTGACTTTACTTTCTGTTGTTCTTTCTGTTTATCTACCTTTGGAATTCACTTCCTGTTCTTTATATTTATTTACCAGCTGGATTGACTTCCTGTTGTTCTTTGTTTATTTACCTTTTAGAATTTACTTCCTGTTGTTTTCTGTGTTGATTTACCGACATAATTCACTGCCTGTTATTCTCTGTGTTGATTTACCAACAACATTGAGTTCCTGATTTTGTTTGTGTTTATTTACTTGTTCTATCTGCTTTATTTACCTGCTGAATTAATTTGCAGTTCTGATTTATTGGATAATAGTTAATAGAGTAAAAAGACTGCCCCTTTTAAATGATAAACTAACGATGAGGAAACGGAGCACAAACCACAGCAGATGTAGATACCTACACCTTTGATAAAGCGCACTTGGAGCGAGAAACACGTTGGTGTGTGCACTTTGTATGTCCTGAGACTTCATTAAATATATATTTCTTTACGGGGCCACCTTGTGACATCTGCCATGGTTTGTGCTTTGTTTCCTCGTCGTTACTTCCTGGATTCCACGTCACGGATTGCACACTGGGGACTTGCAGGGTCTTATGGAGGACAACAGGCCCGCATGAAGGAGTATCAAGGTACTTGCATTGGGGATATAGATATCTATCATTTCGCTTAGTCCCTTATATTGCCTTGGATGAACTTGCCTATAGTGTTTATAGCCAACATGGTGAGTACTGCTGGATGTCTCACTGGGCTATGGACTTTCTCACTTTATAAATGTATGCCTGTCTAAATCCCATTGGCAATTATCACACTGCATTTTTTTACTGGGGAGGGTCTGATCAGCTGAGCATAATTTTCTGGACTCTATTTGATTGCCTTTTAAATTATAAGAAGGAATAGCTTTGATTGCCTTCCTTATTTCCCTAGAGGACCTATTGTCTCACAAGATGAAGATACCACTTGAACCTATTATATGATTCCCATGCACTCCTCTTATCTCATAGAATGGATGTAGATACAACTAATCCTATTTTTTGGGAATCTCATCTATACGTAACCCTTTTATCCCATAAATGTAGGTGACACTGACTCTATTAACTTATAGGAATCTCCTGCTTGAGACACCTTCTTATCACCTAAGAGGGAGGAGCAGCTGATCCTTTTGTCTTGTAGTAATCCATTGTGTAAAATGCCCATCCTATAAAATGCATGTTTCATTGGCCCTTTTAAGTTTTAGGGTGGTATAGCTACCTCTCCTCGGGGTATAGTGAAGATGTGCTTGTCTTCGTTCTATTTTTCTTCTTTTTCCTCTTCAATATTAACCCCTAAAAGATCAATTAACAGTATGTGTAAGGGGTCAATACTGGAAAAGCAGAAGAAACAGCCGTGTGTGTCTCTGGGATTGTCAGTACGGGAATAGAAGAGGGTGTTGCAGTGACAGATGTGTGGGGGAAAGGTGTGTGCGGTTTGTCAGCACTGGAGTAGCAGAGGATGGTGTCGTTACCTTAACATTATTAAACTGGTTCTTTGGGTCAGATTCCAAATTTCCATCAGGCACCGGATCTGTAAGTAAACAGGTTAATAAACTCACTGCTGGGGCAGTAACAGACTCATGCTGGCTTTCTGCCATAACATATTACAGGAAGAATAAGGATCTCAGGAGTAGGGTTGCCAGGTGGCTTCTCCAAAAAATACAATGGTGCAAGGTGCGACGCGCCCGAAACACACGCTCAAGACACAAACAGACACATACGCTCTCAAGATACACACACCCCTCTCCGCTCCATGTGGTTTCCTCCTCTCCGTGGTCCCAGGCTCCTGACATTACCCAGTAGCAGCTAATCAGGATGGAGGAATCTGCCCAGCCCCCCTAGCAACAGCCCTGCTCTCTCCCTGCTCGGGAAAATCCCGTGCCCCCAATCCCCCCCCCCCCCCAAGCCGTTCAGGTCAACTCCAGTATGTTGTAGAAAAATTAACCTGTCAAAGAGGCAGGAACAAAAAGGCCCCAGGTTGCATGCACTCAACACTTAGAGTTGGATCGCAAGGCAGATAAGATGGTGGGGATGGTTCCCCAAAGGCTGAAATTACCAGGATAGATATCTGGATTGTTTCAGATTGCAATGAATATCTAGAGAATAATAAATCTCTGGAGAGTAGTGGGATGACCCCTATGGGTTGCATTGCCAATATGATCTATGATTTAAAATTAACTCTTTAATTAATATTAATATATCACAAAAAAATACGGCGGTCAGCTTGCAGTGTCAATTAAAAGAACTAAAAGTTATGCACAGTGGCAGCCACACTCAACAGTGGCAGGATGCACCTGTGTAAATTTGCACAAATTCACCAGCATTACATATATAGAAATGCCTATGCTGTAATATTATGTAGCAAAGAATATTTACAATATCACTGTATTAGCGGGAGAAAAATTGCACAAGATCGTAATTGTGTTACTGACCATCCAATGAAAGATTGGGCTACACAATATTACGGCATAGGCATTTTGCGCATTGCCATAGCAACGCAGTGTCATGATGCTGCGGGTGATGTGACATCACATGACCTGAACGTCATCTGACGCCGCACTTAGCAAAGGGTGTGGGGGGTGGGGGGAGGGGATGGGACGCGTGCACCGGGGGACACAAGGCAGGGGGGCGCAGGAGCAAAAGTTTGGCTGTGCACCACCTTATCTACTATATATTTCTGAAAGTGTCCTATGTGTCCGGGTCTGTATGTGTCTCCCTGTGTCCCTCCCTGTGTCCCTAGCGGCAATCTCATTGGACCTTGGGCCTTGGGCCAGGCCAATGAGATTGCTCCCTTGGTCCACCCGCCCGCCCCCCTCTCATTGGCCTAAGGCGGAGTGAAGGGGACACACCACACACCACACACACACACCACACACACCACACACACACCACACACACACCACCCACCCCCCCGGCGCCGCTACAGTCAGCGGGGGAGCGCCCGGGACACAGCCCCCCCACACACTCGCACAGGCCGCTCTCTCCCTCTCACCCGGCGAGACCGCTCTCTCACCCGGCGCTCACCCCCCCCCTCCCCCCCACTCTCACCCGGCGCTCACCCCCCCCCCCCCACACACACACACAGAGCACGCGGCTCTCCCCTCACACAGGCTGCTCTCTCACCCGGCGAGGCCGCTCTCTCACCCAGCGCTCACCCCCCCCCCCCCACACACAGAGAGCACGCGGCTCTCCCCTCACACAGGCCGCTCTCTCACCCGGCGAGGCCGCTCTCTCACCCGGCGCTCCCCCCCTCCCCCCCCCCACACACACACAGAGAGCACGCGGCTCTCCCCTCACACAGGCCGCTCTCTCACCCGGCGCTCACCCCCCCCCCACACACACACAGAGAGCACGCGACTCTCCCCTCACACAGGCCGCTCTCTCACCCGGCGCTCACCCCCCCCCCACACACACACAGAGCACGCGGCTCTCCCCTCACACAGGCCGATCCTCCGGCTGTCTCCGCCTCTCCGCAGAGGTGCCCGAGGTGGAGGAGGAGGGCGGCCGGGACCCGCACGCCGTGTGCAAGGTGAGTACACGCAGGGAAATGCCTTATTTACCGCGTCCCTGACTCCCCCTGCCATCCCTCCCCCTTTGGCCCCCCCGCCCCTCCCTGCCCTTTGGCCCCCCCGCCCCTCCCTGCCCTTTGGCCCCCCCGCCCCTCCCTGGCCTTTGGCTCCCCCTGCCCCTTCCACCCCTCCCTGCCCTTTGGCCCCTAACCGCTATCTTCATGCCGCCTGAGGTGTGGGGGATGCCGGGACGCTAACTATTTGCATGCCGCTGCCACGGGAGGTATGGGGGGTGCGGGGGGGGGGGGATGCCGGCCTGCCCTCTCGCTTCATACCGCCACCACCGGTATGGGGGGGGAGGGGGAAATGTCACCCAGTCACTCACTCCTCACCCACTCACCCACCCACCCAGTCACTAACTCCCACCCAGTCACTAACTCACCCACCCACCCATTCACTAACGCACTCACCCACCCACCCAGTCACTAACGCACTCACCCACCCACCCACCCACCCAGTCACTAACTCACCCACCCACTCAATCACTACTCACCCACCCACCCAGTCACCAACCCAGTCACTAACTCACCCACCCACCCAGTCACTAACTCACTCACTCACCCAGTCACTAACTCGAATTCACCCACTCAATAACTCACCCACTCACTAACTCAGCCATCCACTCACTGACTCACCCACCCAGTCACTAACACACCCATCCAGTCACTAACACACCCACCCAGTCACTAACTCACCCACCCAGTCACTAACTCACCCACCCAGTCACTAACTCACCCACCCACCCAGTCACTAACTCACCCACCCAGTCACTAACTCATGTCACTAACTCACACACCCACCCAGTCACTAACTCAATCATCCCACCCAGTCACTAACTCACCCACCCACCCAGTCACTAACTCACCCACCCAGTCACTAACTCACTCACTCGCCCACCCACCCACCCACCCAGTCACTAACTCACCCACCCAGCCACTAACTCACACACCCAGTCACTAACTCACCCACCCAGTCACTAACTCACCCACCCACTCACTAACTCACCCACTCACTAACTCACCCACTCACTAACTCACCCACCCAGTCACTAACTCACCCACCCAGTCACTAACTCAACCACACAGTCACTAACTCACTCACCCACCCAGTCACTAACTCACCCACCCACCATCAATAACTCACCCCACTAACTCACCCACCCAGTCACTAACTCACCCACCCAGTCACTAACTCACCCACCCAGTCACTAACTCAACCACCCAGTCACTAACTCACCCACCCACCGTCAATAACTCACCCACACACCCAGTCACTAACTCACCCACCCACCCAGTCACTAACTCAATCATCCCACCCAGTCACTAACTGAACCACCCAGTCAATAACTCACTTACCCACCCACCCAGTCACTAACTCACCCACCCACCCACTAACTCACCCACCCACCCAGTCACTAACTCACCACCCACCCAGTCACTAACTCACCCACCCAGACACTAACTCACTCACTCGCCCACCCACCCAGTCACTAACTCCCCCACCCAGCCACTAACTCACACACCCAGTCACTAACTCACTCACCCACCCACCCAGTCACTAACTCACCCCCTCTAACTCACCCACCCACTCACTAACTCACCCACCCAGTCACTAACTCACCCACCGACTCACTAACTCACCCAACCAGTCACTAACTCATGTCACTAACCCACCCACTAACTCACCCACCCACCCAGTCACTAACTCACCCACCCACCCAGTCACTAACTCACCACCACCCAGTCACTAACTCACCCACCCAGACACTAACTCACTCACTCGCCCACCCACCCAGTCACTAACTCACCCACCCAGCCACTAACTCACACACCCAGTCACTAACTCACTCACCCACCCACTCACTAACTCACCCACCCACTCACTAACTCACCCACCCAGTCACTAACTCACCCACCCACTCACTAACTCACCCACCCAGTCACTAACTCATCCACCCACCCAGTCACTAACTCATGTCACTAACTCAGCCACCCACCCAGTCACTAACTCACCCACCCAGTCACTAACTCAACCACCCAGTCACTAACTCACTTACCCACCCACCCAGTCACTAACTCACTGACCCACCCAGTCACGAACTCACCCACCCACAGTCAATAACTCACCCACACACCCAGTCACTAACTCACCCACCCAGTCACTAACTCACCCACCCAGTCACTAACTCACCCACCCAGTCACTAACTCACCCAGTCACTAACTCACCCACCCAGTCACTAACTCACCCAGTCACTAACTCACCCACCCACCCAGTCACTAACTCACCCACCCAGTCACTAACTCAATTATCCACCCACCCAGTCACTAACTCACTCACCCACCCAGTCACTAACTCACTCAACCACCCAGTCACTAACTCACTCACCCACCCAGTCACTAACTCACCCACTCACTAACTCACCCAGTCACTAACTCACCCACCCACTCACTAACTCACCCACCCACACAGTCACCAACTCACCCAGTCACTAACTCAAAGTCACTAACTCACCCACCCACCCAGTCACTAGCTGAGACCCCGCTCACTAACTCACTTACCCGCCCTCACTAACCCGCCCGCTCACAAACTCACCCACCCAATCACTAACTGACTAACTCACCCGCCCAGTCACTAACTCACCCAGTCACTAACTCACCCACCCACAGAGAGAGGGCAATGGGGAGCAGAGATAGGGGGTGAGTGGACAGAGAGGGGGAGCGGGACCATTCAATCCCGGGCAACGCCGGGTCTCTCAGCTAGTCTTATATAGACACACATGCCGAAGTCGAGCGGGTACCACCCCTCTTTTTTGCACTACCGTATGTCCACAGAGTTAATACTGGACACGTACAGTATTACCTCAAATTTTTTTACTGGCTAGAGAGTCCAAATACAGGACAGTCTGGTTCAATACTGGACATCTGGCGACCCTACGTAGGATCCGAGTTTGTATCACTCATATTGAAACGTTTACTGTACGATGTCTATCTCTCTAAAAACAATAAAAAAATTGAAACAAAAAAAATAACGCTCTCAGATGCAAGGTTACCCCAATAAGATGTTACCGGGGCAAGAAGGAATGTAGAAGCTGGGTTACCACAACAATATGTTACAGGGGTAACAAGGCTTTCAGGTGCTAGGTTCTCCCAATGTTACAGGGACAATAAGGCACTCAGATGCTGGGTTACCCCAATAAGATGTTACCGGGGCAAGAAGGAATGTAGAACCTGGGTTACCACAACAATATGTTACAGGGGTAACAAGGCTTTCAGGAGCTAGGTTCTCCCAATGTTACAGGGACAATAAGGCACTCAGATGCTGGGTTACCCCAATAAGATGTTACCGGGGCAAGAAGGAATGTAGAAGCTGGGTTACCACAACAATATGTTACAGGGGTAACAAGGCTTTCAGGAGCTAGGTTCTCACATATAAAATGTTACAAGGACAATAAGGCACTCAGATGCTGGGTTTCCCTAATAACATGTTACCGGGGCAAGAAGGAATGCAGAAGCTGGGTTACCACAACAACATGTTACAGGGGTAACAAGGCTTTCAGGAGCTAGGTTCTCCCAATGTTACAGGAACAATAAGGCACTCAGATGCTGGGTTACCACAACAACATGTTACAGGGGTAACAAGGCTTTCAGGAGCTAGGTTCTCACATATAAAATGTTACAAGGACAATAAGGCACTCAGATGCTGGGTTTCCCAAATAACATGTTACAGAGGCAATCAGGAGCTGGACTACTGCGGGGGAAAAGATCCAGATCTTGGAACCTTTAGGATTAGATAGTTGATTCTGATGAAGAATTCTCCAAATGAGTTATTTCTGTCAGGAAGGAAGCGGTCACTCTGTAGAGCATCTCTCTATTCACCCTTCCCTGCGAAGGTCAACTGCAGTGCAACTTTATTAACCCCTTCCCAGCCAGGGACCTGCCCAGCGTCACTCATTTAACCCTCTTCCTGCTGGAGCCCTGCAGAGCATGGCTACAGAATCCGCCTTCACTGCCATAGACCTTCATAGCAGCACTTAACCTCTTCCTTGCTGGAGCAGAAGCCTATCCTTCCAGAACCCTGCAGAGCCTTGCTCCCCTGCACTCCGCTCACCCCCTCTCACCTGCTTCCTCGTGGCTCGTCTGCGCTGCTCCTGTTTGGGACACGCAGCTCCCTGCGCGACTTCGAGTGTGATACGCAGTCTGAGGGTAAGAGGAGAGGGGCAGAGTGTCAGCTCTTGGTGCAAGTCTTATCTTTCTCTCAGGGACTTGATATTAGAGAGTTAGCTTTGTGGATCAGACACTAAATTTACCTTTGTAAACAGCATTGATATTCTGATTGTCAGCTCCTAAAACAAGACACTTTATCTGTGTTTGTGTATATGTATATATATATATATATATATATACTAGCTGAGAAACCCGGCGTTGCCCGGGATGTGAAGTGTGAATAAGTATGTGTAAATGTTGTATGTGAAAGTTGTAATGTGATGCCAATGTTATGTAATATTAGTTAGAATTGTGTTTGTAAATCAACAGTAGTAGAAAGCACATGTATATGAGGGCAAATGTTTGAAGTGTATGTTAGTTGTTACGGTAGTTATTTTTGAAAATGTTATTGTTGGAAATGCTTCTTGAAAGATGTGAATGTCCATTGTTGAGAGGAGTGTATTTGATGTAATGTTAAAGTGTGTGTTGTAAAATAATGTAGTAATAAAAGATGACAGTAGTGTATTGAGTGTCTTTCATTTTTTTGTAATTTCTTATGGCAATATGTAGAGTTCATGGAAATTGAGGAAAGTCAATGTTCATTGTAATGCTTGTTTGTAAACGACATTTTTGGTAGTTCCAGTTGGAGCAAAGATGTACAATTGTTGGGGGGATCCAACTCTAGAGCACGCAACATATAACTGGCCGTGGGAGAAACATGGTGATTCTAAGTTGATACCAGTGCACTTTATAGATTGTCCTTGTGCTTTGTTAATGGTGATAGCAAAAGCTAGTTTGATGGGGAACTGTAGCCGTTTGAAAGTAAAAGGCATGTCTGTAGGAATGAGTGGAATGCGGGGGATGAAGACATCTTGGCCTTTGGCGTTGCCAGTTAAGATAGTAGCTTCAATTAGGTTGGGCATCAATGTTTTTATGCACAGTCTGGTTCCATTACAAAGGTTAGGTGTGTGTAGGTTGCGAAGTAGCATGATGGGTGCTCCAACTTTGAGGCGAAGATGATGTGTTGGCATCCCTGATGGTTCGAGGGAGTGTAGGAATTCAGGTGGATAGTTAACGGCTTCATCGCAATCCACAACTGTATCGATTGAGTTGTATTGAGTAATTGTGTTTGGAATAATGTCTTGAATTTGATGATTGATGTCATTGACAGAAGTATTTTTGGCAGCAAGGATGGCTCTTTCACAGAGCCACTGGTGGTTTGTGTAATTGTGTAAGAGATTTGGATAGACGTGATGTATGAGATCTTCAAGTGATGTCATCATGTGACAAAAATGTGTGGGAAAAGCAATTTCACCTGATGTTAAGTCAGTAGGTAAAGTGCCTTCACCTATTTGAAGAAGTGTGTGTGCAAAAAGTTGTTCATTTGAGTGGCCGAGAAGTTGGACTCGCATATTGGTTGTTAATGGAAAATGTTTGACATGTCGCCATAAAATAGAGGATTTAAGGCATGCATGAAGTTCGTCTGCTGGTGTGGATCGTGGTATGACTGGAAGTGTTTGTCTGAAATCACCAGCTAAAAGAATGACAGCACCACCCATTATTTGTTTATTGTTACGCAAGTCTTGCAAGGTTCTATTAAGGGCTTGAAGTGCTTTTTTATGCTCCATGGTACACGCATCCCAAACAATAAGTTTGCAAATTTGAAGAACACGGGCTTGGCCAGATGTCTTGGTAATATTACATGTTGGGTTTTCTTCATGAGCAATGTTTAGTGGTAATTTAAGAGCTGAGTGCACAGTTCTTCCTCCATCCATAAGAGTGGCTGCAATGCCAGATGATGCAAGTGCAAGTGCAACATGATTGTGCATTCTTATTTCTGCAAGGAGTAAATTTATGAGAAATGTTTTGCCTGTTCCACCTGGAGCATCAAGAAACAGGATTGCACCTTGTTCGTTGTTTATGTGCTGCATGATGTTGTCATAGGTGTTAAGTTGTTGTGGAATTAACATTGGTTTTCTTGTGGCAACATATTCTTGTAGTATGGAAATATTGTATTGTTTCTCTCGCATAAGGTCTGTATTGAGTACATCGTGATGATGACGTTGGGGAGCTTCTAGACCTAATTGAAGTAGTGTTTTGTTATTGATAGAGAGACATGTATCTTCTAACAATATGAGTACCTCGTTGAAAATGTCAGGTGAAAAGGTAACATTGAGTGATGGGTTGTGTCTCTGTGCTTTGTGAAGTATATCTTCACTCATGTGAGGTAGCGGGATAGGGGGAGGGACATTGGTGGCATGGTGTAGCGGGGTAGGGGGCCTCGCGGTCCGGTTGCGGTAGGGAGATGTGTGAGGTGCAGGAGATGTGAGGTGTGCTGTGCGGTTCGCGGGAGCTACACTGTGTGAGGTGAGGGGTATTTATTTGTGTTTGGTGTGCGTTTGTGTAGGTGTTGAAATGTTGTGTGTGTTTTTGTTTTGTGTTAATGTTGGCTGTGTGTGTGGCAGAATAGTGTGTGTATGTAATTATTGTGTGTGATTGTTGATTGTGTGGATGAGTGAGTGTGTGATGTGATAGTGAGTGTGTGGTGTGTGAGTGTGTGTGTCAGTGTTGGTTAGTTGAGTGTTTGTGTGCAATAAATTAGACAGATGTGTAAATAGTAATGTTTTGTGTAAAATATGTTATTGAAAGGAAGAGGTGATTTATTGTGCTAGGTGTGTTAGTAGCGGAGGTGTTGTGTTGTTGTATATGTTTGTGTGTGGTGGGATGTTGATGTGCAATGGGAGTGGGTGGTGAGACGTGTAAATGTGCATTGTATTCAGTGTAGTGTGTATGGTGAAGGGTAGGTAATTGGAACAGTGGGTTGGGTGTGTGTGTTTGTTTAGTGGTGGTTGTGTTGTGTGTGGTAGTTAAGGTTATGTTGAAGTGTTGTTTTGTGTGTTGTATCAGCAGAGGAGGTTGGTGTGTGTGTGTGAGTACGTGTGTTGCGTGGTTGAGGGCGTGTGGCGTTGCTGAGTGCGTGTGTGTGTGCATGTGTTTGTGTATTTGTGTGTGTGTTGTGTGTGATGGTGTGTGGTGTGTGTGAGAGCATGTGTGTATGTGGCGTGTGTGATGGCATGTGTGTGTGTATGACGCATGTTGTGTGTGTGACGTGTGTGAGTGCGTGTTGTTGGTCATAGACATGTTGTAAATTGCATGTTTTTGAGTGTAGTGTGTGTATTATGAGGGTGAAGGTGAGGTGTGATTTGTTGTTATGTGTGGCATAGAATGACAGGATGTTTGCGTGTGTGTGTGTGTGTGTGTATGAGGGGGTTTTGTGTGGGTGAGTGTTGTGTGTGAGTGGTGGTGTGAGAAGTGTTTTAGAATAAATTATACAGACAGTGAAATTGTTAGGAAAACATATTTTATTGTAAGGAACAGCTGAGTTTCAGTGGTAGGTGTTGTCATACAGTGTGTGAGGTAGCGGGAGTGACATTGGTGGCATGCTGTTTGACTGTAGTCCGCGGCGTCGCGGTCCGGTTGCGGAGGGAGATGTGTGAGGTGCAGGAGATGTCAGGCGTGCTGGTTGTTCCGCGGGAGGTAGAGTGTGTGAGGTAGCGGGATAGCGGGAGTGACATCGGTGGCATGGTGTGTGGTGTGTGTGAGAGCATGTGTGTGTGTTGCTGGAGTGTGATGGCGTGTGTGTGTGTATGAGGCATGTTGTGTGTGTGACGTGTGTGAGTGCGTGTTGTTGGTCATACACATGTTTTTGAGTGTAGTGTGTGGCATAGAATGACAGGATGTTTGCGTGTGTGTGTGTGTGTGTATGAGGGGGTTTTGTGTGGGTGAGTGTTGTGTACATTATACAGACAGTAAAATAGTTAGGAAAACATATTTTATTTCAACGAACATCTGATTTCCAGTGGTAGGTGTTGTCATACACTGTGTGAGGTAGCGGGATAGGGGGAGGAACATTGGTGGCATGGTGTGTGAGTGTAGGCCGCGGCCTCGCGGTCCGGTTGCGGTAGGGAGCTGTGTGAGGTGCAGGAGATGTGGCGTGCTGTGCGGTTCGCGGGAGCTACACTGTGTGAGGTAGCGGGATAGGGGGAGGGACATCGTTGCCATGGTGTGTGAGTGTAGGCCGCGGCCTCGCGGTCCGGTTGCGGTAGGGAGATGTGTGAGGTGCAGGAGATGTGAGGCGTGCTGTGCGGTCCGCGGGAGCTACACTGTGTGAGGTAGCGGGATAGGGGGAGGGACATTGGTGGCATGGTGTAGCGGGGTAGGGGGCCTCGCGGTCCGGTTGCGGTAGGGAGATGTGTGAGGTGCAGGAGATGTGAGGCGTGCTGTGCGGTTCGCGGGAGCTACACTGTGTGAGCTAGCGGGATAGGGGGAGGGACATTGGTGGCATGGTGTAGCGGGGTAGGGGGCCTCGCGGTCTGGTTGCAGTAGGGAGCTGTGTGAGGTGCAGGAGATGAGGCGTGCTGTGCGGTTCGCGGGAGCTACACTGTGTGAGGTAGCGGGATAGGGGGAGGGACATTGGTGGCATGGTGTAGCGGGGTAGGGGGCCTCGCGGTCCGGTTGCGGAGGGAGATGTGTGAGGTGCAGGAGATGTGAGGCGTGCTGTGCGGTCCGCGGGAGCTACACTGTGTGAGGTAGCGGGATAGGGGGAGGGACATTGGTGGCATGGTGTAGCGGGGTAGGGGGCCTCGCGGTCCGGTTGCGGTAGGGAGATGTGTGAGGTGCAGGAGATGTGAGGCGTGCTGTGCGGTTCGCGGGAGCTACACTGTGTGAGGTAGCGGGATAGGGGGAGGGACATTGGTGGCATGGTGTAGCGGGGTAGGGGGCCTCGCGGTCCGGTTGCGGAGGGAGATGTGTGAGGTGCAGGAGATGTGAGGCGTGCTGTGCGGTCCGCGGGAGCTACACTGTGTGAGGTAGCGGGATAGGGGGAGGGACATTGGTGGCATGGTGTAGCGGGGTAGGGGGCCTCGCGGTCCGGTTGCGGTAGGGAGATGTGTGAGGTGCAGGAGATGTGAGGCGTGCTGTGCGGTTCGCGGGAGCTACACTGTGTGAGCTAGCGGGATAGGGGGAGGGACATTGGTGGCATGGTGTAGCGGGGTAGGGGGCCTCGCGGTCTGGTTGCGGTAGGGAGCTGTGTGAGGTACAGGAGATGAGGCATGCTGTGCGGTTCGCGGGAGCTACACTGTGTGAGGTAGCGGGATAGGGGAGGGACATTGGTGGCATGGTGTAGCGGGGTAGGGGGCCTCGCGGTCCGGTTGCGGAGGGAGATGTGTGAGGTGCAGGAGATGTGAGGCGTGCTGTGCGGTCCGCGGGAGCTACACTGTGTGAGGTAGCGGGATAGGGGGAGGGACATTGGTGGCATGGTGTAGCGGGGTAGGGGGCCTCGCGGTCCGGTTGCGGTAGGGAGATGTGTGAGGTGCAGGAGATGTGAGGCGTGCTGTGCGGTCCGCGGGAGCTACACTGTGTGAGGTAGCGGGATAGGGGGAGGGACATTGGTGGCATGGTGTAGCGGGGTAGGGGGCCTCGCGGTCCGGTTGCGGAGGGAGATGTGTGAGGTGCAGGAGATGTGAGGCGTGCTGTGCGGTCCGCGGGAGCTACACTGTGTGAGGTAGCGGGATAGGGGGAGGGACATTGGTGGCATGGTGTAGCGGGGTAGGGGGCCTCGCGGTCCGGTTGCGGTAGGGAGCTGTGTGAGGTGCAGGAGATGTGAGGCGTGCTGTGCGGTTCGCGGGAGCTACACTGTGTGAGGTAGCGGGATAGGGGGAGGGACATTGGTGGCATGGTGTAGCGGGGTAGGGGGCCTCGCGGTCCGGTTGCGGAGGGAGATGTGTGAGGTGCAGGAGATGTGAGGCGTGCTGTGCGGTCCGCGGGAGCTACACTGTGTGAGGTAGCGGGATAGGGGGAGGGACATTGGTGGCATGGTGTAGCGGGGTAGGGGGCCTCGCGGTCCGGTTGCGGTAGGGAGCTGTGTGAGGTGCAGGAGATGTGGCGTGCTGTGCGGTTCGCGGGAGCTACACTGTGTGAGGTAGCGGGATAGGGGGAGGGACATCGTTGCCATGGTGTGTGAGTGGAGGCCGCGGCCTCGCGGTCCGGTTGCGGGAGGGAGATGTGTGGCGTGGAGGGGAGGGGGGGTTTGAAGAGGCAGTCTGCAGTGTTTGGTGTTGTGTGAATATGTGTGTGTGCTCTGTTTGTGCGTTGTGTGTAGATTCTGTACCTCAGTGGTTCCCAAACTTTTTCGGTTCAAGGCTCCCCAAGGCGATCAGGATTTTTTCAAGGCTCCCCAAGGCGATCAGGATTTTTACGCGGCGCCCAAAGTAAAAACAAAGGTGTATATACATACCTAACAGTTGCAGTGCGCAGTTGGTGTCTCCCTCACACACTCTCACTCTCTCTGACCTCACTCTCTCTCTCTCTGACCTCACTCTCTCTCTCACTCTCTCTCTCTCAGACCTCTCTCTCTCTCTCTGACCTCACACTCTCTCTGACCTCCCTCTCTCTCTCTCTGACCTCACTCTCTCTCTGACCTCACTCTCTCTCTCTCTGACCTCACTCTCTCTCTCTGACCTCACTCTCTCTCTGACCTCACTCTCTCTCTCTCTCTCTGACCTCACTCTCTCTCTCTGACCTCTCTCTCTCTCTCTCTGACCTCACTCTCTCTCTCTGACCTCACTCTCTGTCTCTCTGACCTCACTCTCTCTCTCTCTCTCTCTGACATCACTCTCTCTCTGACCTCACTCTCTCTCTGTCTCCCGGTGCTGCTCCTCCAGCGTGCGCGCCGGGCCTCCCTCTCTCAGCGTCGCTGAGCCGGGCTGAACAGATGCACAAAGCCCCTGCATCTGTAATCAGCGCTGCCTGGCAGAGGAGACAGCAAGCGCGCTTGGTAGGCGGGTATCACTGTGTGTGTTTGTCACTTGGTAGCTGTCAGTGTGTGTGTGTGTGTGTTTGTCACTTGGTAGCTGTCAGTGTGTGTGTGTGTGTGTGTGTGTGTGTGTGTGTGTGTGTGTGTGTGTGTGTGTGTGTGTGTGTGTGTGTGTGTGTGTGTGTGTGTGTGTGTGTGTGTGTGTGTGTGTAAAACGGGCTGCAGGGTGTGTGTGAAAAACGGGCTGCAGGGTGTGTGTTGTGTGTGTGTGTGAACAACGATATGCAGGGTGTGTATATATGTGTGGTGTGTGTGTGTGTGTTTGTATATATGTGTGTGTATGTATGTGTGGTGTGTGTGTATATATATATATTGTGACAGAAACCAGGGGTTGGTAATAAACTCCATATACAGGGCTCCCAGGATACTGAACAGTTTCTGTCCTGTCTAAGCTGAACAGGGCAGCCTCGTGGTACAGGCACTCCATTCCACAGTTTGTCTGCTGCCTGTTTTCTGTCACCTGTCATGCTGATTAGAGTTCAGGTATATAAGACCTGTTTCCTGTTTCCTCTGGGCCCCGCCCAAGAGCCTGGAAGGCTGCTGAACTGCAGAGGGGTGAGAAAGCCTCTTTCCCAAATCGCTTTATTCATTCTGTTAGTTTGTCTAAAGACTGCAAAGGTACTTATTTTGTTGGTGGAAGTGGACAAGCCACTTCCAACTCTGAGTTAGGGACATCTAAGTTTAAGTTATCGCTCAGACGAGCAGCTTTTTGTTTGGCTTTGTTTTCTGTTTAAACTGTGGCAGTCTCAGTGCCTGGGACTGAATAAACCAGGCATAGCCTGTTTAAAGGAACAGTACGTGACGTCTCATCATTTAACCTACCCTAAAAGACCGTGTTCTAACAGTCCCGGACAGACGGCGGAGCCCCGGAGTAAGCCGTTTGTCACATATGGTGGAGAATGCGGGCAGAACACTAAAAGGTCTGGGGGTTAAAGAACTTTAAAAAAAAAAAAAAAAAAAAAAAAAGGTTTTTTTTCTCTCTCTCCAAACAAGATGGAAGACGTGGTGAGTGCGCTGGTACGCAATGTCGCTGTCCAGAGAGACGCAAATGAAGCCCTGCAACAGGCGAATGCAAACCAGCAAGAGACAAACCGCTTGCTGAAAGAGGAGCAACAGCGGTTCGCTCAGGGCTTACAGCAGGAACTCGAGATCCTGAGGGAGACTATCAGTAACCTTCCACTGGCAGCGGCAGCCCCAGTACCGAAAATGACCAGGGCAAGCCACTACCTTCAGAAGATGGGACCCTCGGATGATGTGGAAGCCTATCTTCTCACGTTTGAACGCACGGCACAGAGAGAGGGATGGCCAGAAGCTGAGTGGGCTGGTCTAATCGCACCCTTCCTAAGCGGCGAACCCCAGAAGGCTTACTTTGATCTAGAGCCAGCCGATGCTAACGTCTATGCAAAATTGAAGTTCGAGATCCTCGCCCGCCTCGGCGTAACCACGGCTGTTCGCGCCCAAAGGTTTCACGCATGGTCCTTCACGATGGATAAAGCCACCCGAAGCCAGATGTATGACCTCATCCACCTCGCCCGGAAGTGGCTACAACCCGAGATCAACTCAGCAAGCCACATCGTGGAACGGTTGGTCATGGACCAGTTCTTGAGGAAACTTCCCTCTGCCTTACGCCATTGGGTCAGTCGGAGTGACCCCCACAATGCGGATGAGCTTGTGGCCCTCGTAGAAAGGTACAATGCAGCAGGAGAGCACCCGCAACCCACAGTCGTGGAGCAACCCCACTACCCGAGGTTCCAGGACTCTTCCAGAGACGGTAAAAGGGTACCGGGGTTAAGGGGAGCTGAAGAGCGGCGACCACCTTCACGCAGCACCAGCAACAGTGGTTCGCACACTAAGGGCAATAGCCAACATGGGGAGCCGGGAAAAGGCTCTAAGTGGGACACAGACTATGTACCTAAATGTGTAAATTGTCATGAGAGGGGCCACACAGCAAAAATCTGCCCACTAAATGATGAGCCCATGCAATGCAACAGCGTGGAACCTTATTCGCTGTTGTCCCAATGTATGGGCCCTAGCCCAGAGGACCCCTTGAATAACCATCTGTGGGCATTTGTAAAGGTTAATGGTAAGAGGGTTCGGGCACTTCTTGACTCTGGGAGTATGGTCACACTAGTGTCCGAATACCTATTGCCCATTAAGAAGAAACAGGTAAACAGTTCACAAAGAGTGGCAATTTGTTGTATACATGGGGATAATCATGAATATTCCACTGTTGATGTTTTTTTTGAAACAGAATTTGGTTCTTTAGATTTCAAGGTGGGTGTTGTACCCAAACTGGCACATGATGTGTTAATAGGGACCGACTTTCCCCATTTTCTAAAAATGTGGTCCCCAGCTCAGAATAGCGCCCAGAGTTCAATAGCAGACCATAACGAAGTGTTAGAAGAAACAAATCCTTTCCCTTTTTCAGAAATGGAGGTTGACGAGGGCCCAAATAAGAAAGGGGAAAAGGAGGAGTGCTGTGAAATTCCCTTCCCCATCACTACTTTGGTAGGGAATACCCCAAATCAAGATGTTGATCAGGCACTTACCACCCCAGTACAGGATAAGACCCTCGCTGACCTAGAGGTCAGTCCTGGGAGTTTTAAGAAGGCCCAGTGGGAGGACCCCACATTAGCGGTAGCAAGGGGAAATATACGGGACCAGAATAGTACTCATGGCCAACCAGATAGGTCACTTGCTTACCCCTACTTCGAGGTAGAGAACGACCTAGTATATCGGGTTGATAAAAGAAAATCAGTTACAACTAAACAATTGTTGGTACCACGGACATTCCGTAACGTAGTATTACACCTCGCACATAGTCATCCATTGGGGGGACACCTAGGGGTGGAAAAGACAAAAGAAAAGGTTCTCCGAAGCTTTTATTGGCCTGGGGTTCTGGCAGAAATTACAAACTATTGTTCCTCATGCCCAGAATGTCAGATCACCGCCCCGTTCAAAGCATACCGCAGCCCATTGGTACCCCTTCCCATAATAGAGGTACCATTTGACCGGATTGCTATGGATCTAGTAGGACCCCTAATAAAGTCTGCTAGGGGACATCAGCATATATTGGTAATATTAGATTATGCTACCCGATATCCGGAGGCAGTTCCCCTACGTAGCACCTCTGCTAAAAACATAGCAAAAGAGTTAGTACTTCTGTTTTCCCGGGTCGGAATTCCTAAAGAGATCTTATCTGACCAGGGAACACCATTTATGTCCCAAGTAACAAAAGAGCTATGTAAACTCCTAAAAATCAAGCATCTCAGAACCTCAGTCTATCATCCACAAACAGATGGTTTAGTGGAAAGGTTCAATAAAACCTTAAAGAGCATGTTACGCCGGGCGGTCGATAAGGATGGGAAAAACTGGGACTGTTTGTTACCATACCTGTTATTTGCCATTAGGGAAGTTCCCCAGTCATCCACAGGCTTCTCCCCGTTTGAACTATTGTATGGCCGACATCCAAGGGGCTTACTGGATATAGCCAAAGAAACTTGGGAACACGAGGTTACCCCTTACAGAAGTGTAATAGAGCATGTTGCCCAAATGCAGGACCGCATTGCTGCAGTCCTACCCATAGTGAGGGAACACATGGAGAAAGCTCAAGAAGCACAAAGGAATACGTATAATAAGGGTGCTAGGGTCAGAATTTTTTTTCCAGGTGATAGGGTACTAGTTCTGGTTCCCACCGTGGAGAGTAAATTCCTTGCTAAATGGCATGGGCCATATGAGGTCTTGGAAAGAGTGGGAGAAGTAAATTATAGGGTAAGGCAGCCAGGTAGGAGGAAACCTGAGCAAATTTACCATATAAACCTACTCAAGCCCTGGAAAGATAGAGAGGTCTTGTTAACCCTAGTACCCCCAGGTCCGTCAGAGAATCAAGAAACTGACCCAGAGGTTAGCATAGCTGAAACACTATCCGTGCATCAGAAACGAGAGGTCCAGAGTTTAGTGAGAAGGAACAAAGAAATCTTCTCTACACAGCCAGGTAAAACTAACGTAATTAAACATGACATAGTCTCTGAACCGGGGGTCCGAGTTAACCTTAAACCGTACCGAATCCCAGAGGCCAAGAGAGAGGCTATAAGTTTAGAGGTTAAAAAAATGCTAAAACTAGGCGTAATTGAGGAATCCCAAAGTGGGTGGAACAGCCCTATAGTTTTAGTCCCAAAGCCAGACGGTACAACAAGGTTTTGTAATGACTACCGGAAACTAAACGCGGTGTCAAATTTTGATACTTATCCTATGCCCAGGGTGGATGAACTTGTAGAGAGACTGGGCAAAGCCCGATATCTCACAACCCTAGACCTAACAAAAGGGTACTGGCAGGTTCCCCTCACAGAAAGGGCAAAAGAAAAAACAGCCTTCTCAACCCCAGACGGCCTCTTTCAATATAAGGTGCTGCCTTTTGGCTTACATGGAGCTCCCGCCACATTCCAAAGAATGATGGATAAAATTTTAAAACCACATGTTCGGTACGCTGCCGCCTACCTGGATGATGTGGTAATCCATAGTGAAGATTGGCAGTCCCACCTTCCAAAGGTCCAAGCTGTGCTCGACGCAGTTCGGTCTGCTGGACTAACTGCTAACCCCGCTAAATGCACTATTGGTCTGGAGGAGGCCAAGTATCTGGGGTATTCTATTGGTAGAGGGTTACTCAAACCACAAACACTCAAAGTAGAGGCGATACAAAATTGGCCAAGGCCAGTC
This sequence comes from Ascaphus truei, assembly GCF_040206685.1. Classification (NCBI taxonomy): domain Eukaryota; kingdom Metazoa; phylum Chordata; class Amphibia; order Anura; family Ascaphidae; genus Ascaphus; species Ascaphus truei. The sequence goes on from NC_134502.1 coordinate 13,430,997, forward strand.
ACAAAAAAACAAGTAAGGACCTTTTTGGGGTTAATTGGCTACTATAGGAGGTTTATTCCCAATTTTGCAACTAAGGCAACCCCACTAACCGACCTCACAAAAGCAAGAGGACCGCTAATGGTAAAGTGGTCCCCCGAAGCCGAACAGGCCTTTAGAAGCCTGAAAGAAGCTCTCTGTGCCCAACCAGTGTTGGTCACACCTGACTTCTCCAAAGAGTTCGTAGTCCAAACCGACGCATCTGAGGTAGGGCTGGGGGCGGTACTCTCCCAGGAGTCTCAAGGGGAGGAGCACCCCATCCTTTATTTAAGTAGGAAACTAAATCCCCAGGAGAAAAATTACTCCATAGTCGAGAAAGAGTGTCTCGCAATAAAGTGGGCTGTAGAGACACTCAAGTACTATCTGTTGGGGAGAAAGTTCCGATTGGTCACAGATCATGCACCCCTTACCTGGATGTGTCAAAATAGGGAGAAGAACGCTAGGGTGACCAGGTGGTTCCTAAGCCTACAGCCCTTTAAATTTTCTGTGGAACACAGGTCGGGGCACAAACATGGCAATGCCGACGGGTTGTCAAGGATGCACTCCCTAATATCCATGGTCGCTCACCCCTCGAGGTCTGAGCTGGGGGGGAGGATATGTGACAGAAACCAGGGGTTGGTAATAAACTCCATATACAGGGCTCCCAGGATACTGAACAGTTTCTGTCCTGTCTAAGCTGAACAGGGCAGCCTCGTGGTACAGGCACTCCATTCCACAGTTTGTCTGCTGCCTGTTTTCTGTCACCTGTCATGCTGATTAGAGTTCAGGTATATAAGACCTGTTTCCTGTTTCCTCTGGGCCCCGCCCAAGAGCCTGGAAGGCTGCTGAACTGCAGAGGGGTGAGAAAGCCTCTTTCCCAAATCGCTTTATTCATTCTGTTAGTTTGTCTAAAGACTGCAAAGGTACTTATTTTGTTGGTGGAAGTGGACAAGCCACTTCCAACTCTGAGTTAGGGACATCTAAGTTTAAGTTATCGCTCAGACGAGCAGCTTTTTGTTTGGCTTTGTTTTCTGTTTAAACTGTGGCAGTCTCAGTGCCTGGGACTGAATAAACCAGGCATAGCCTGTTTAAAGGAACAGTACGTGACGTCTCATCATTTAACCTACCCTAAAAGACCGTGTTCTAACAGTCCCGGACAGACGGCGGAGCCCCGGAGTAAGCCGTTTGTCACAATATATATATATATATATATATATATATATATATAATGTGTGGTGTGTATATATGTATGTGTGGTGTATATATATATATGGTGTATATATATGTGTGGTGTGTGTGTGTGTGTATGTATGTATATATAGATATATATATATATATATATATATATATATATATATATATATATATATATATATATATATATATATATATATGTATGTGTGATATATATATATATATATATATATATATATATATATATGTGTGTGTGTGTGTGTGTGTGTGTGTATATATGTATGTGTGGTGTATATGGATGTGTGTGATGTGTGTGTGGTGTGTGCGTGTGAATATATTTATCAAAGTTGCACAATGTTAATAAATAATTTATTCTCACATGTCTTTTTTTTTTTCATTTTTAAATATTATATAATGTACACACACACACACACACACACACACACACACACACACACACACACACACACACACACACACACACACACACACACACACACACACACACACACACACACACACACACACACACACTGACAGCTACCAAGTGACAAACACACACACACACACACACACTGACAGCTACCAAGTGACAAACACACACAGTGATACCCGCCTACCAAGCGCGCTTGCTGTCTCCTCTGCCAGGCAGCGCTGATTACAGATGCAGGGGCTTTGTGCATCTGTTCAGCCCGGCTCAGCGACGCTGAGAGAGGGAGGCCCGGCGCGCACGCTGGAGGAGCAGCACCGGGAGACAGAGAGAGAGTGAGGTCAGAGAGAGAGTGATGTCAGAGAGAGAGAGAGAGTGAGGTCAGAGAGAGAGAGAGTGAGGTCAGAGAGAGAGAGTGAGGTCAGAGAGAGAGAGAGAGAGGTCAGAGAGAGAGAGTGAGGTCAGAGAGAGAGAGAGAGAGTGAGGTCAGAGAGAGAGTGAGGTCAGAGAGAGAGAGTGAGGTCAGAGAGAGAGTGAGGTCAGAGAGAGAGAGAGGGAGGTCAGAGAGAGTGTGAGGTCAGAGAGAGAGAGAGGGAGGTCAGAGAGAGAGTGAAGTCAGAGAGAGAGAGAGTGAGGTCAGAGAGAGAGTGAGGTCAGAGAGAGTGAGGTCAGAGAGAGAGAGTGAGGTCAGAGAGAGTGAGAGTGTGTGAGGGAGACACCAACTGCGCACTGCAACTGTTAGGTATGTATATACACCTTTGTTTTTACTTTGGGCGCCGCGTAAAAATCCTGATCGCCTTGGGGAGCCTTGAAAAAATTCTGATTGCCTTGGGGAGCCTTGAACCGAAAAAGTTTGGGAACCACTGAGGTACAGAATCTACACACAACGCACAAACAGAGCACACACACACATTCACACAACACCAAACACTGCAGACTGCCTCTTCAAACCCCCCCTCCCCTCCACGCCACACATCTCCCTCCCGCAACCGGACCGCGAGGCCGCGGCCTCCACTCACACACCATGGCAACGATGTCCCTCCCCCTATCCCGCTACCTCACACAGTGTAGCTCCCGCGAACCGCACAGCACGCCACATCTCCTGCACCTCACACAGCTCCCTACCGCAACTGGACCGCGAGGCCCCCTACCCCGCTACACCATGCCACCAATGTCCCTCCCCCTATCCCGCTACCTCACACAGTGTAGCTCCCGCGGACCGCACAGCACGCCTCACATCTCCTGCACCTCACACATCTCCCTCCGCAACCGGACCGCGAGGCCCCCTACCCCATGCCACCAATGTCCCTCCCCCTATCCCGCTAGCTCACACAGTGTAGCTCCCGCGGACCGCACAGCACGCCTCACATCTCCTGCACCTCACACATCTCCCTCCGCAACCGGACCGCGAGGCCCCCTACCCCGCTACACCATGCCACCAATGTCCCTCCCCCTATCCCGCTACCTCACACAGTGTAGCTCCCGCGGACCGCACAGCACGCCTCACATCTCCTGCACCTCACACATCTCCCTACCGCAACCGGACCGCGAGGCCCCCTACCCCGCTACACCATGCCACCAATGTCCCTCCCCCTATCCCGCTACCTCACACAGTGCAGCTCCCGCGGACCGCACAGCACGCCTCACATCTCCTGCACCTCACACATCTCCCTCCGCAACCGGACCGCGAGGCCCCCTACCCCGCTACACCATGCCACCAATGTCCCTCCCCCTATCCCGCTACCTCACACAGTGTAGCTCCCGCGAACCGCACAGCACGCCTCACATCTCCTGCACCTCACACCCTACCGCAACCGGACCGCGAGGCCCCCTACCCCGCTACACCATGCCACCAATGTCCCTCCCCCTATCCCGCTACCTCACACAGTGTAGCTCCCGCGGACCGCACAGCACGCCTCACATCTCCTGCACCTCACACATCTCCCTCCGCAACCGGACCGCGAGGCCCCCTACCCCGCTACACCATGCCACCAATGTCCCTCCCCTATCCCGCTACCTCACACAGTGTAGCTCCCGCGAACCGCACAGCACGCCTCATCTCCTGCACCTCACACAGCTCCCTACCGCAACCAGACCGCGAGGCCCCCTACCCCGCTACACCATGCCACCAATGTCCCTCCCCCTATCCCGCTAGCTCACACAGTGTAGCTCCCGCGAACCGCACAGCACGCCTCACATCTCCTGCACCTCACACATCTCCCTACCGCAACCGGACCGCGAGGCCCCCTACCCCGCTACACCATGCCACCAATGTCCCTCCCCCTATCCCGCTACCTCACACAGTGTAGCTCCCGCGAACCGCACAGCACGCCTCACATCTCCTGCACCTCACACATCTCCCTACCGCAACCGGACCGCGAGGCCCCCTACCCCGCTACACCATGCCACCAATGTCCCTCCCCCTATCCCGCTACCTCACACAGTGTAGCTCCCGCGGACCGCACAGCACGCCTCACATCTCCTGCACCTCACACATCTCCCTCCGCAACCGGACCGCGAGGCCCCCTACCCCGCTACACCATGCCACCAATGTCCCTCCCCCTATCCCGCTACCTCACACAGTGTAGCTCCCGCGAACCGCACAGCACGCCTCATCTCCTGCACCTCACACAGCTCCCTACTGCAACCAGACCGCGAGGCCCCCTACCCCGCTACACCATGCCACCAATGTCCCTCCCCCTATCCCGCTAGCTCACACAGTGTAGCTCCCGCGAACCGCACAGCACGCCTCACATCTCCTGCACCTCACACATCTCCCTACCGCAACCGGACCGCGAGGCCCCCTACCCCGCTACACCATGCCACCAATGTCCCTCCCCCTATCCCGCTACCTCACACAGTGTAGCTCCCGCGGACCGCACAGCACGCCTCACATCTCCTGCACCTCACACATCTCCCTACCGCAACCGGACCGCGAGGCCGCGGCCTACACTCACACACCATGGCAACGATGTCCCTCCCCCTATCCCGCTACCTCACACAGTGTAGCTCCCGCGAACCGCACAGCACGCCACATCTCCTGCACCTCACACAGCTCCCTACCGCAACCGGACCGCGAGGCCGCGGCCTACACTCACACACCATGGCAACGATGTCCCTCCCCCTATCCCGCTACCTCACACAGTGTAGCTCCCGCGGACCGCACAGCACGCCTCATCTCCTGCACCTCACACAGCTCCCTACCGCAACCGGACCGCGAGGCCGCGGCCTACACTCACACACCATGCCACCAATGTTCCTCCCCCTATCCCGCTACCTCACACAGTGTAGCTCCCGCGGACCGCACAGCACGCCTCATCTCCTGCACCTCACACAGCTCCCTACCGCAACCGGACCGCGAGGCCGCGGCCTACACTCACACACCATGGCAACGATGTCCCTCCCCCTATCCCGCTACCTCACACAGTGTAGCTCCCGCGGACCGCACAGCACGCCTCATCTCCTGCACCTCACACAGCTCCCTACCGCAACCGGACCGCGAGGCCGCGGCCTACACTCACACACCATGCCACCAATGTTCCTCCCCCTATCCCGCTACCTCACACAGTGTATGACAACACCTACCACTGGAAATCAGATGTTCGTTGAAATAAAATATGTTTTCCTAACTATTTTACTGTCTGTATAATGTACACAACACTCACCCACACAAAACCCCCTCATACACACACACACACACACGCAAACATCCTGTCATTCTATGCCACACACTACACTCAAAAACATGCCATTTTTAACATGTGTATGACCAACAACACGCACTCACACACGTCACACACACAACATGCCTCATACACACACACACGCCATCACACACCAGCAACACACACACATGCTCTCACACACACCACACACCATGCCACCGATGTCACTCCCGCTATCCCGCTACCTCACACACTCTACCTCCTGCGGAACAACCAGCACGCCTGACATCTCCTGCACCTCACACATCTCCCTCCGCAACCGGACCGCGACGCCGCGGACTACAGTCAAACAGCATGCCACCAATGTCACTCCCGCTACCTCACACACTGTATGACAACACCTACCACTGAAACTCAGCTGTTCCTTACAATAAAATATGTTTTCCTAACAATTTCACTGTCTGTATAATTTATTCTAAAACACTTCTCACACCACCACTCACACACAACACTCACCCACACAAAACCCCCTCATACACACACACACACACACGCAAACATCCTGTCATTCTATGCCACACATAACAACAAATCACACCTCACCTTCACCCTCATAATACACACACTACACTCAAAAACATGCAATTTACAACATGTCTATGACCAACAACACGCACTCACACACGTCACACACACAACATGCCTCATACACACACACATGCCATCACACACGCCACATACACACATGCTCTCACACACACCACACACCATCACACACAACACACACACAAATACACAAACACATGCACACACACACGCACTCAGCAACGCCACACGCCCTCAACCACGCAACACACGTACTCACACACACACACCAACCTCCTCTGCTGATACAACACACAAAACAACACTTCAACATAACCTTAACTACCACACACAACACAACCACCACTAAACAAACACACACACCCAACCCACTGTTCCAATTACCTACCCTTCACCATACACACTACACTGAATACAATGCACATTTACACGTCTCACCACCCACTCCCATTGCACATCAACATCCCACCACACACAAACATATACAACAACACAACACCTCCGCTACTAACACACCTAGCACAATAAATCACCTCTTCCTTTCAATAACATATTTTACACAAAACATTACTATTTACACATCTGTCTAATTTATTGCACACAAACACTCAACTAACCAACACTGACACACACACTCACACACCACACACTCACTATCACATCACACACTCACTCATCCACACACACACCCCACACAATCAACAATCACACACAATAATTACATACACACACTATTCTGCCACACACACAGCCAACATTAACACAAAACAAAAACACACACAACATTTCAACACCTACACAAACGCACACCAAACACAAATAAATACCCCTCACCTCACACAGTGTAGCTCCCGCGAACCGCACAGCACGCCTCACATCTCCTGCACCTCACACATCTCCCTACCGCAACCGGACCGCGAGGCACCCTACCCCGCTACACCATGCCACCAATGTCCCTCCCCCTATCCCGCTACCTCACATGAGTGAAGATATACTTCACAAAGCACAGAGACACAACCCATCACTCAATGTTACCTTTTCACCTGACATTTTCAACGAGGTACTCATATTGTTAGAAGATACATGTCTCTCTATCAATAACAAAACACTACTTCAATTAGGTCTAGAAGCTCCCCAACGTCATCATCACGATGTACTCAATACAGACCTTATGCGAGAGAAACAATACAATATTTCCATACTACAAGAATATGTTGCCACAAGAAAACCAATGTTAATTCCACAACAACTTAACACCTATGACAACATCATGCAGCACATAAACAACGAACAAGGTGCAATCCTGTTTCTTGATGCTCCAGGTGGAACAGGCAAAACATTTCTCATAAATTTACTCCTTGCAGAAATAAGAATGCACAATCATGTTGCACTTGCACTTGCAGCATCTGGCATTGCAGCCACTCTTATGGATGGAGGAAGAACTGTGCACTCAGCTCTTAAATTACCACTAAACATTGCTCATGAAGAAAACCCAACATGTAATATTACCAAGACATCTGGCCAAGCCCGTGTTCTTCAAATTTGCAAACTTATTGTTTGGGATGAGTGTACCATGGCGCATAAAAAAGCACTTCAAGCCCTTAATAGAACCTTGCAAGACTTGCGTAACAATAAACAAATAATGGGTGGTGCTGTCATTCTTTTAGCTGGTGATTTCAGACAAACACTTCCAGTCATACCACGATCCACACCAGCAGACGAACTTCATGCATGCCTTAAATCCTCTATTTTATGGCGACATGTCAAACATTTTCCATTAACAACCAATATGCGAGTCCAACTTCTCGGCCACTCAAATGAACAACTTTTTGCACACACACTTCTTCAAATAGTTGAAGGCACTTTACCTACTGACTTAACATCAGGTGAAATTGCTTTTCCCACACATTTTTGTCACATGATGACATCACTTGAAGATCTCATACATCACGTCTATCCAAATCTCTTACACAATTACACAAACCACCAGTGGCTCTGTGAAAGAGCCATCCTTGCTGCCAAAAATACTTCTGTCAATGACATCAATCATCAAATTCAAGACATTATTCCAAACACAATTACTCAATACAACTCAATCGATACAGTTGTGGATTGCGATGAAGCCGTTAACTATCCACCTGAATTCCTACACTCCCTCGAACCATCAGGGATGCCACCACATCATCTTCGCCTCAAAGTTGGAGCACCCATCATGCTACTTCGCAACCTACACACACCTAACCTTTGTAATGGAACCAGACTGTGCATAAAAACATTGATGCCCAACCTAATTGAAGCTACTATCTTAACTGGCAACGCCAAAGGCCAAGATGTCTTCATCCCCCGCATTCCACTCATTCCTACAGACATGCCTTTTACTTTCAAACGGCTACAGTTCCCCATCAAACTAGCTTTTGCTATCACCATTAACAAAGCACAAGGACAATCTATAAAGTGCACTGGTATCAACTTAGAATCACCATGTTTCTCCCACGGCCAGTTATATGTTGCGTGCTCTAGAGTTGGATCCCCCCAACAATTGTACATCTTTGCTCCAACTGGAACTACCAAAAATGTCGTTTACAAACAAGCATTACAATGAACATTGACTTTCCTCAATTTCCATGAACTCTACATATTGCCATAAGAAATTACAAAAAAATGAAAGACACTCAATACACTACTGTCATCTTTTATTACTACATTATTTTACAACACACACTTTAACATTACATCAAATACACTCCTCTCAACAATGGACATTCACATCTTTCAAGAAGCATTTCCAACAATAACATTTTCAAAAATAACTACCGTAACAACTAACATACACTTCAAACATTTGCCCTCATATACATGTGCTTTCTACTACTGTTGATTTACAAACACAATTCTAACTAATATTACATAACATTGGCATCACATTACAACTTTCACATACAACATTTACACATACTTATTCACACTTCACATCCCGGGCAACGCCGGGTTTCTCAGCTAGTATATATATATATATATATATATATATATATATATATGTGTGTGTGTGTGTGTGTGTATATATGTATGTGTGGTGTATATGGATGTGTGTGATGTGTGTGTGGTGTGTGCGTGTGAATATATTTATCAAAGTTGCACAATGTTAATAAATAATTTATTCTCACATGTCTTTTTTTTTTTTCATTTTTAAATATTATATAATGTACACACACACACACACACACACACACACACACACACACACACACACACACACACACACACACACACACACACACACACACACTGACAGCTACCAAGTGACAAACACACACACACACTGACAGCTACCAAGTGACAAACACACACAGTGATACCCGCCTACCAAGCGCGCTTGCTGTCTCCTCTGCCAGGCAGCGCTGATTACAGATGCAGGGGCTTTGTGCATCTGTTCAGCCCGGCTCAGCGACGCTGAGAGAGGGAGGCCCGGCGCGCACGCTGGAGGAGCAGCACCGGGAGACAGAGAGAGAGTGAGGTCAGAGAGAGAGTGATGTCAGAGAGAGAGAGAGAGTGAGGTCAGAGAGAGAGAGAGAGTGAGGTCAGAGAGAGAGAGTGAGGTCAGAGAGAGAGAGAGAGAGAGGTCAGAGAGAGAGAGTGAGGTCAGAGAGAGAGAGAGTGAGGTCAGAGAGAGAGTGAGGTCAGAGAGAGAGAGTGAGGTCAGAGAGAGAGTGAGGTCAGAGAGAGAGAGAGGGAGGTCAGAGAGAGTGTGAGGTCAGAGAGAGAGAGAGAGGTCTGAGAGAGAGAGAGTGAGAGAGAGAGTGAGGTCAGAGAGAGAGTGAGGTCAGAGAGAGAGTGAGGTCAGAGAGAGTGAGGTCAGAGAGAGAGAGTGAGGTCAGAGAGAGTGAGAGTGTGTGAGGGAGACACCAACTGCGCACTGCAACTGTTAGGTATGTATATACACCTTTGTTTTTACTTTGGGCGCCGCGTAAAAATCCTGATCGCCTTGGGGAGCCTTGAAAAAATTCTGATTGCCTTGGGGAGCCTTGAACCGAAAAAGTTTGGGAACCACTGAGGTACAGAATCTACACACAACGCACAAACAGAGCACACACACACATTCACACAACACCAAACACTGCAGACTGCCTCTTCAAACCCCCCCTCCCCTCCACGCCACACATCTCCCTCCCGCAACCGGACCGCGAGGCCGCGGCCTCCACTCACACCATGCCACCAATGTCCCTCCCCCTATCCCGCTACCTCACACAGTGTAGCTCCCGCGGACCGCACAGCACGCCTCACATCTCCTGCACCTCACACATCTCCCTCCGCAACCGGACCGCGAGGCCCCCTACCCCGCTACACCATGCCACCAATGTCCCTCCCCCTATCCCGCTACCTCACACAGTGTAGCTCCCGCGAACCGCACAGCACGCCTCACATCTCCTGCACCTCACACATCTCCCTACCGCAACCGGACCGCGAGGCCCCCTACCCCGCTACACCATGCCACCAATGTCCCTCCCCCTATCCCGCTACCTCACACAGTGTAGCTCCCGCGGACCGCACAGCACGCCTCACATCTCCTGCACCTCACACATCTCCCTCCGCAACCGGACCGCGAGGCCCCCTACCCCGCTACACCATGCCACCAATGTCCCTCCCCCTATCCCGCTACCTCACACAGTGTAGCTCCCGCGGACCGCACAGCACGCCTCACATCTCCTGCACCTCACACATCTCCCTACCGCAACCGGACCGCGAGGCCCCCTACCCCGCTACACCATGCCACCAATGTCCCTCCCCCTATCCCGCTACCTCACACAGTGTAACTCCCGCGGACCGCACAGCACGCCTCACATCTCCTGCACCTCACACATCTCCCTCCGCAACCGGACCGCGAGGCCCCCTACCCCGCTACACCATGCCACCAATGTCCCTCCCCCTATCCCGCTACCTCACACAGTGTAGCTCCCGCGAACCGCACAGCACGCCTCACATCTCCTGCACCTCACACATCTCCCTACCGCAACCGGACCGCGAGGCCCCCTACCCCGCTACACCATGCCACCAATGTCCCTCCCCCTATCCCGCTACCTCACACAGTGTAGCTCCCGCGGACCGCACAGCACGCCTCACATCTCCTGCACCTCACACATCTCCCTTCGCAACCGGACCGCGAGGCCCCCTACCCCGCTACACCATGCCACCAATGTCCCTCCCCTATCCCGCTACCTCACACAGTGTAGCTCCCGCGAACCGCACAGCACGCCTCATCTCCTGCACCTCACACAGCTCCCTACCGCAACCAGACCGCGAGGCCCCCTACCCCGCTACACCATGCCACCAATGTCCCTCCCCCTATCCCGCTAGCTCACACAGTGTAGCTCCCGCGAACCGCACAGCACGCCTCACATCTCCTGCACCTCACACATCTCCCTACCGCAACCGGACCGCGAGGCCCCCTACCCCGCTACACCATGCCACCAATGTCCCTCCCCCTATCCCGCTACCTCACACAGTGTAGCTCCCGCGGACCGCACAGCACGCCTCACATCTCCTGCACCTCACACATCTCCCTCCGCAACCGGACCGCGAGGCCCCCTACCCCGCTACACCATGCCACCAATGTCCCTCCCCCTATCCCGCTACCTCACACAGTGTAGCTCCCGCGAACCGCACAGCACGCCTCACATCTCCTGCACCTCACACATCTCCCTACCGCAACCGGACCGCGAGGCCCCCTACCCCGCTACACCATGCCACCAATGTCCCTCCCCCTATCCCGCTACCTCACACAGTGTAGCTCCCGCGGACCGCACAGCACGCCTCACATCTCCTGCACCTCACACATCTCCCTCCGCAACCGGACCGCGAGGCCCCCTACCCCGCTACACCATGCCACCAATGTCCCTCCCCCTATCCCGCTACCTCACACAGTGTAGCTCCCGCGAACTGCACAGCACGCCTCATCTCCTGCACCTCACACAGCTCCCTACCGCAACCAGACCGCGAGGCCCCCTACCCCGCTACACCATGCCACCAATGTCCCTCCCCCTATCCCGCTAGCTCACACAGTGTAGCTCCCGCGAACCACACAGCACGCCTCACATCTCCTGCACCTCACACATCTCCCTACCGCAACCGGACCGCGAGGCCGCGGCCTACACTCACACACCATGGCAACGATGTCCCTCCCCCTATCCCGCTACCTCACACAGTGTAGCTCCCGCGAACCGCACAGCACGCCACATCTCCTGCACCTCACACAGCTCCCTACCGCAACCGGACCGCGAGGCCGCGGCCTACACTCACACACCATGGCAACGATGTCCCTCCCCCTATCCCGCTACCTCACACAGTGTAGCTCCCGCGGACCGCACAGCACGCCTCATCTCCTGCACCTCACACAGCTCCCTACCGCAACCGGACCGCGAGGCCGCGGCCTACACTCACACACCATGGCAACGATGTCCCTCCCCCTATCCCGCTACCTCACACAGTGTATGACAACACCTACCACTGGAAATCAGATGTTCGTTGAAATAAAATATGTTTCCCTAACTATTTTACTGTCTGTATAATGTACACAACACTCACCCACACAAAACCCCCTCATACACACACACACACGCAAACATCCTGTCATTCTATGCCACACACTACACTCAAAAACATGCCATTTTTAACATGTGTATGACCAACAACACGCACTCACACACGTCACACACACAACATGCCTCATACACACACACACGCCATCACACACCAGCAACACACACACATGCTCTCACACACACCACACACCATGCCACCGATGTCACTCCCGCTATCCCGCTACCTCACACACTCTACCTCCTGCGGAACAACCAGCACGCCTGACATCTCCTGCACCTCACACATCTCCCTCCGCAACCGGACCGCGACGCCGCGGACTACAGTCAAACAGCATGCCACCAATGTCACTCCCGCTACCTCACACACTGTATGACAACACCTACCACTGAAACTCAGCTGTTCCTTACAATAAAATATGTTTTCCTAACAATTTCACTGTCTGTATAATTTATTCTAAAACACTTCTCACACCACCACTCACACACAACACTCACCCACACAAAACCCCCTCATACACACACACACACACACACGCAAACATCCTGTCATTCTATGCCACACATAACAACAAATCACACCTCACCTTCACCCTCATAATACACACACTACACTCAAAAACATGCAATTTACAACATGTCTATGACCAACAACACGCACTCACACACGTCACACACACAACATGCGTCATACACACACACATGCCATCACACACGCCACATACACACATGCTCTCACACACACCACACACCATCACTCACAACACACACACAAATACACAAACACATGCACACACACACGCACTCAGCAACGCCACACGCCCTCAACCACGCAACACACGTACTCACACACACACACCAACCTCCTCTGCTGATACAACACACAAAACAACACTTCAACATAACCTTAACTACCACACACAACACAACCACCACTAAACAAACACACACACCCAACCCACTGTTCCAATTACCTACCCTTCACCATACACACTACACTGAATACAATGCACATTTACACGTCTCACCACCCACTCCCATTGCACATCAACATCCCACCACACACAAACATATACAACAACACAACACCTCCGCTACTAACACACCTAGCACAATAAATCACCTCTTCCTTTCAATAACATATTTTACACAAAACATTACTATTTACACATCTGTCTAATTTATTGCACACAAACACTCAACTAACCAACACTGACACACACACTCACACACCACACACTCACTATCACATCACACACTCACTCATCCACACACACACCCCACACAATCAACAATCACACACAATAATTACATACACACACTATTCTGCCACACACACAGCCAACATTAACACAAAACAAAAACACACACAACATTTCAACACCTACACAAACGCACACCAAACACAAATAAATACCCCTCACCTCACACAGTGTAGCTCCCGCGAACCGCACAGCACGCCTCACATCTCCTGCACCTCACACATCTCCCTACCGCAACCGGACCGCGAGGCCCCCTACCCCGCTACACCATGCCACCAATGTCCCTCCCCCTATCCCGCTACCTCACATGAGTGAAGATATACTTCACAAAGCACAGAGACACAACCCATCACTCAATGTTACCTTTTCACCTGACATTTTCAACGAGGTACTCATATTGTTAGAAGATACATGTCTCTCTATCAATAACAAAACACTACTTCAATTAGGTCTAGAAGCTCCCCAACGTCATCATCACGATGTACTCAATACAGACCTTATGCGAGAGAAACAATACAATATTTCCATACTACAAGAATATGTTGCCACAAGAAAACCAATGTTAATTCCACAACAACTTAACACCTATGACAACATCATGCAGCACATAAACAACGAACAAGGTGCAATCCTGTTTCTTGATGCTCCAGGTGGAACAGGCAAAACATTTCTCATAAATTTACTCCTTGCAGAAATAAGAATGCACAATCATGTTGCACTTGCACTTGCATCATCTGGCATTGCAGCCACTCTTATGGATGGAGGAAGAACTGTGCACTCAGCTCTTAAATTACCACTAAACATTGCTCATGAAGAAAACCCAACATGTAATATTACCAAGACATCTGGCCAAGCCCGTGTTCTTCAAATTTGCAAACTTATTGTTTGGGATGAGTGTACCATGGCGCATAAAAAAGCACTTCAAGCCCTTAATAGAACCTTGCAAGACTTGCGTAACAATAAACAAATAATGGGTGGTGCTGTCATTCTTTTAGCTGGTGATTTCAGACAAACACTTCCAGTCATACCACGATCCACACCAGCAGACGAACTTCATGCATGCCTTAAATCCTCTATTTTATGGCGACATGTCAAACATTTTCCATTAACAACCAATATGCGAGTCCAACTTCTCGGCCACTCAAATGAACAACTTTTTGCACACACACTTCTTCAAATAGGTGAAGGCACTTTACCTACTGACTTAACATCAGGTGAAATTGCTTTTCCCACACATTTTTGTCACATGATGACATCACTTGAAGATCTCATACATCACGTCTATCCAAATCTCTTACACAATTACACAAACCACCAGTGGCTCTGTGAAAGAGCCATCCTTGCTGCCAAAAATACTTCTGTCAATGACATCAATCATCAAATTCAAGACATTATTCCAAACACAATTACTCAATACAACTCAATCGATACAGTTGTGGATTGAGATGAAGCCGTTAACTATCCACCTGAATTCCTACACTCCCTCGAACCATCAGGGATGCCACCACATCATCTTCGCCTCAAAGTTGGAGCACCCATCATGCTACTTCGCAACCTACACACACCTAACCTTTGTAATGGAACCAGACTGTGCATAAAAACATTGATGCCCAACCTAATTGAAGCTACTATCTTAACTGGCAACGCCAAAGGCCAAGATGTCTTCATCCCCCGCATTCCACTCATTCCTACAGACATGCCTTTTACTTTCAAACGGCTACAGTTCCCCATCAAACTAGCTTTTGCTATCACCATTAACAAAGCACAAGGACAATCTATAAAGTGCACTGGTATCAACTTAGAATCACCATGTTTCTCCCACGGCCAGTTATATGTTGCGTGCTCTAGAGTTGGATCCCCCCAACAATTGTACATCTTTGCTCCAACTGGAACTACCAAAAATGTCGTTTACAAACAAGCATTACAATGAACATTGACTTTCCTCAATTTCCATGAACTCTACATATTGCCATAAGAAATTACAAAAAAAATGAAAGACACTCAATACACTACTGTCATCTTTTATTACTACATTATTTTACAACACACACTTTAACATTACATCAAATACACTCCTCTCAACAATGGACATTCACATCTTTCAAGAAGCATTTCCAACAATAACATTTTCAAAAATAACTACCGTAACAACTAACATACACTTCAAACATTTGCCCTCATATACATGTGCTTTCTACTACTGTTGATTTACAAACACAATTCTAACTAATATTACATAACATTGGCATCACATTACAACTTTCACATACAACATTTACACATACTTATTCACACTTCACATCCCGGGCAACGCCGGGTTTCTCAGCTAGTATATATATACATATCATATTCAATGACGCTTAAGTCCGCAGACAAAGCAATATCCTACATGTGTGTTTTTAAATAAATTAGTTCTATACTATGAAAAAAAACAACAACTCTGAATGACATTTTTAATGTATTAGAATATAACAAGCATTTTTTGTTACTTCAGCAACCACTTACAAAGTCACACCCCTTCCTCTTCTGAAACAGGCTCTGGCACACCCCTTTTTTGAGCCCTGCCCTGTGTCTAGTAGTGCACCAATTGTATCTAGTGACTGCCTTATCACATGATCTTCCCCACAGAACTTTGCATTTTTGGTCCTCTTCTGCTGCACTGACAGGCATTTAGTGAACCGAGCTGAATCTTCACCGATTGATCACAGGAGAATGGAACGAGCAGCAATTTAGCTAATCGCTTGTCAGTGTGCTGATTTTATTGATGCACATATTAAAGGGGGAAAAAATAAAATTAAAAATAAAAACGGCAGCTTGGACTGCTGCTTTAAAAGAACAGATAGAAATAAAAATAAAAAACTAAACATTTTAGTGAGTGAATGTAAAAAATGATTTAATAGCTCAGAAATATAGGTAAATGCATATTTGTGTAATGATGCCCAAGTGTGAATATAAGAGTAGAAATCTGGAAACAATATTCCTAAATATTTAATAGTATTACATTAAATCTAAATGTCTCAAAAGATCTCCTGGGGATCTTTTTCATATAAATGTCCTCACAAGGCAGCGGCAAAATGTAAAAAAGAGAATAAGATTGCAGAAAATTCTAATGTCTTTATGCCTGTTATGCAAGTCATTCTTCTAAGTGCAATACCTACATTTTGGGGGATTTTACCTTTGTACTGAAATAGTACACTATATCCTACCCCCCTTTTTGTCCCTCAATCCTTTTTATATTTGCCATTGTAAATGGCAGAGGAAGTTTAATACAGATAAATGTAAGGTTATGTATTTGGGGAAAAAGAATAAACAGGCGACTTACAAATTAAAAGGGGATAAATTGGGGGAATCCTTCATGGAGAAGGATTTAGGAGTGTTTGTAGACAGCAGGCTTAGCAATAGTGCCCAAAGTATGCCCAATGGATGGAAGGGAAGTAAAATGATGATGCCCCTTTATAAAGCATTAGTAAGACCACACCTTGAATATGGAGTATAGTTTTGGGCACCACTCCTTTGAAAATATATTATGGAACTAGAGAAAGTGCAGAGAAGAGCCACCAAATTAATAAAGGGGATGGATAATCTGATTTATGAGGTGAGGCTAGCTAAATTCGATTTGTTTTCAATAGAAAAGAGGCGTCTAAGAGGGAACATGATAACCAGGGCTCGACAAATTGGGAAAAAAGGCACTCGCCTGAAAAAAAAGGCACTCGCCCCACCCCCCAAAAAATTGTCTAATTAGAACCCCCTTCCCTCTCTCACTCCCCTCACTTTACCTGCTGTCGAGTGTTACCGGCGGCGGGGTGCTGAGGCGTGGCGCGGCGTCTCCTGCATCTCTCTGGCAAACTTCTGTGTCTCCCCCTGCATCTCTCGTGAAAATCGCTGCGACGCCGCGTTGCCATGGCAACGGGACACAATGCGACGTCATTTTCACGGGAGATGCAGGGGGAGACACTGAAGTTTGACAGAGAGATGCAGGAGACGCCGCACCACCCCACCGTCGGTAACACTCGACAGCGGGAAAAATACACTTGCCCTGGACGAGCGGCGAGTGCATTTGTCGAGCCCTGATGAAAATTATATACAAATATATTCAGGGACAGTTCAAGGAGGAAGGATGTTGATCCACGGAGTAATCGGATTGCCAATATTTGGAGTCAGGAAGGCATTTATTTTTCCCTATATGAGAAATCATTAGACGTTATTTCACTGGGGTTTTTTGTTTGCGTTCCTCTGGATCAATATACTTTAAGTGCAAATATAGGTTGAAGTATCTCGTTTAAATTTAGCATAAGTTGAACTTGATGGACGTATGTCTTTTTTCAACATCATCTACTATGTGACTGTGTAGCTATTGTTGGACAAAGATGGTACTCGACTGGATTCCAAGGGATATTAAAGGACCAAGGCAACGACCAAAAGTGAGATGAGAGGATGAAATCCGAACATTTGCTGGAGCAATGTGGAGAAAAAAGGCTTGAACCAGCAGTACCTGACCTGGTAGATCCTTGGGAGGCCTTCATCCAGCAATGGGTCGACCAAGGCTGAAGATGATGATGTAAAATGTAGTCGTTTATGTATATATATTGTGACAATCACAGTTTGTGTATGCTAGAGCTTGCAGTATGTATGCTTTTCAGAATGCAGGAGATTAATCTCCTCTGGAGACACAATCTGCAGGTGGACCAAATTGTTAAGACTGAACTCCTCTTTAAAAGGGGGTATTGAAAGGCAGTTAGCAAGCTGCCACAAGCACTATCCCCAACTAGTAAGGATGCTGGTTGGTACGGTTCCCCAGGTCTGCTGGATGCAGGGTCTGCTGGAACCAGCTGGGACCCACACCCAGTCTCAGAACTTTCCTAGCATGTAGAGTTGCCCTTTCTGCATGGTGTCAGTTCCAGAGTGATTTCCTGGAGAAGCACCACAGTTAAGGACTTTTGTGTTTTGGTTTCCTGACATTGAAGATATAATGTTTAGACCGGAACTAGCCTAGCTAGCCAGTCAGTTAGGTAGA
The DNA here is from genome assembly GCF_040206685.1 of Ascaphus truei. Classification (NCBI taxonomy): domain Eukaryota; kingdom Metazoa; phylum Chordata; class Amphibia; order Anura; family Ascaphidae; genus Ascaphus; species Ascaphus truei. The sequence continues at coordinate 13,449,776 of NC_134502.1, forward strand.
CTCTGGTATGTCTAGCTGGTCTCCCTATTGTGGAGCAGGTTTTATTGTTATGGTTTTTGTTTTGTCTTAAAGGGACAGTGTAAATTACTGTGTTTTGATGTGGAAAAATAAACCAATGAAGAGTTTAAGGCCAAAAATACACTGTGTGGACTTTTCGGACCCTACCACGAGGCCGTCCTGCCAGAAAATGTACATACATGAGCAATACTCCAATTTTTAATAACTGGTTCCCTTGATGTCAACTTTGGGCGCAGGGCATACTGTGCGCAAACTGTAGTGTGTTCATTATTAGTGTATAGATACATGATCAGCACTGCGTGGTTGTTATTAACTATTAGATAACCAGCATCATATTACAGTGCAGCATTTTCAATATCAGCATACTATTAAGTCTCACACCCTCCCCCTTCTCTCACGGTCACCACTCTTTTCATCTCTCTTCTTTTTTACCTTTTTTAAAAATTGTTTGTCAATATAGAAGTTGTGGCTTCCTCCTGCGGGACTATTAAAACGGTGCGTGTATGTCGTAAAACATTACAGGCACTCACGGGTCTGGGGAAAATCCATATTATCAATTTTTTTGTCCTATCTAGGACGTTTATCAAGGTAGCTAAACTTGACGTTACTCACATCCAGACCCTGAAACAGGGCTTTTGCAGTGACTGGATGGGTGTAACGCCAGATTTAGGTACGATTTAAATAACATTGCGTTATTTCCAACATTATTTCGCTCTTCTCTGTCTCTCCACTCCAGCAAAAGTACCTGATGCGTGGTTAGAATAAAAGCAACGCTAAGACCGTTATGTAACTTTACTGAAGTTAACATCAAGTTAAAGAATCGATAATGTGATGTTAATCCTGGGCTAACGAGCTCTAATATGGCTGTTATTTTTGCATAAAGTTAGTTTAGGGGATACGGCATTAACTCAGCTGAGTGTTAGATAGTGAGAGTGTCACAGCGGTCTCCGCCACGCTCCTGCTGTTACCTGCTCCTCTCCTCTGGTGAGCAGCAGGCGCCCGTCTATCAGGGAGAAGCTTGATACGTCCCAGACGTGAACCTCGGGTGCAGAGAGAGCTGTGAGGGGTCCGAGGGAGCCTGAAAAAAATATATGAACGGGGACACTTTTATATATGTGTATGTATGTGACACACACACACAGATGTAGCAAAATGTACTCTTCCCAGTGCCGTGGACGAATAATGAAAAATCCACGGTGCTTGGGACATCTGCCGGGATCGTGCTGCAGGGGGATCCATGCTTCTGAATGGGAGCACCTGCAGCATTAATCCTTCGGTGCTGCTACGCCAAAGACATTATGGTTTGCTAAATCTTTATATATATACTAACAAAAGACAGAAAAGCCCAATGCTACATCCAATGTGACAAAATACATAGTAAAATACTTCAATATTCTCGTGAGTAAGGGTCATTTAGTTAAACCCTTTGGCCAAAGCGTTACAAGCCTGCAAGCCACGTCATACTGGTAGGACCTGCTTACTGGTCATGCTGTGACGTGGCTTGCAGGCTTATAACACTTAACCAAAGGATTTAACTAAATATATGCTCTACGGTGTTTTAAGAACCTGACATTTAAAAGGTCGCTTAGTGCATCCTATATACTGTATATGGCAAGGACATGATAAAGCATATATGACGTGTAGTGATGCAATTAATATTGCTATTAATATTGTGTGTGGAGCCATTTGTATGAGAGGCAAACGAATTACCCGATACAATATGCCTACACATTAAACATCTTGTTCTGCCACGACGGAAATTTCCCTTGGGCTTGTTGTGTTTTAGCCCTGGGATATCCAGTTGTTTCAATCTGCTCGGTGCTAATGTATTTTTTTTATATTGTTTATGTTGTTTGGAATTTGGATGGCTTGTTTTTAGTACATTATAGTATTGGTTAGCGTTTTAAATTAATTATTTGTTATGTTGGCTACTGGTTTAAATTAATTGTTTTGTTGACTAGTGTTTAAAATGAATTAATTGTTTTGTTGATTAGTGCTTTTATTTATTAAATGTATTGGTTGGCTAGTGCTTTTATTTATTGAATTGGTTGGTTAGTGCTTTTATTTATTAAATTGATTGGTTGGCTAGTGCTTTTATTTATTTAATTGGTTGGCCAGTGCTTTTATTTCTTGATTTGGGGTGTTTAGGTGCTTGTGTATATCTTTTATTATTGTGTATTTTTGGCCTTCGTGCTTTTTTATTAGGGTGACCATTGACTGCTATAGTGGCTTTTCATGTCCATATTATATGGGCAGGGCCGCCAACAGCGGGGGACAAAGGGTACTGTAATCCAGGGCCCCGTGGGTCAGAGGAGTATGGCCACCCGGGCCCCCTGTGCGGCCGGGTGCCAGTTAATTAAAAAAAACGCTGCACTGCTGCGGGTCTCTCTGTTGGCAGCGCCGGAAGTAGGTTGGGTTAAGCTTCCGGGGCGCCAGCGTGAGAGGGAGGCCCAGCGCGTGCGGGAGCAGCATCTGCAGACAGGTGTCTGCAGCGGGACCGGCGGCAACTGCTGTAACCAGTCGCCGGGCTCCTGCAGCACTGCCACCTCCTCCACCCCTTCAGCATTCCCCACCCCCCACTGCCACCGGGCCGTCCCGCACTCCCACCCCCCCCGCAGCATTGGCACAACATCGGCCCCACCCCCACAGCACACCGGCGCGGGAGCAGCAATGTGGCATGCCTGCAGCGCGGCCGGCGGCAACTGCTGTGACCATCAGCCGCTGGGCCCCCCGCAGCACAGCCACCCCACCCCTCGCGCAGGACCGGGACATCCCGCCACCCCGCAGCCACCGGACACCCCTTGCGGCCCGCGAGACACCCCTGCAGCATCGCCCCCCGCAGCATCAACTCCCCCCAGCACCGCCACCATCCGCAGCCCCGGCATGCCGCGCCCCCACCCCACCCCCAAGGTAAGTCTGATTTATATATGTATTTGGGTGTTGGGATATTTTTTATATGTATTGGGGGTGTTGGGGTATTTTTTTATATGTATTGGGGTGTTTTTTGTATTGGGGGTGTTGGGGTATCTTTTATATGTATTGGGGGTGTTGGGGTATTTTTTATATGTATTGGATATATGTATATATACACACACACACACTCCCAGTAAGACCATGCTTATGGCGACGCGACATCGCCGGAAAACAAAAGCATTTTTGCTGCCGCGTGCGCTTATAGTGCGCGTGACGTCACCATCACGAAAACTGGTAGCTGGAAAAATTTGATTTTTCAAGGGCTGTCGCGTCACGTGACGGCCCTTGAACCAATCAAATTGCTGGAATTACGCGACGCCGACGCCTGGTGAAATATAACTTACGACGGGTGACGTCACCCATCGTGTCGCCGACGGCACTATAGGCACGGCCTAAGAGATAGAGATATATATCTATCTCTATCTCTCTCTTACTGGGAATGTGTGTGTATATGTGTATGTATGTATATACGGGCAAAACCGCCGACACGGGGGGGGAGGGCCCTGCTTAAAATATTTGTCCCGGGGCCCACGATTTCTGTTGGCGGCCCTGTATATGGGTATGATGTACCACTATGCCAATCAATGGGTATAGGGTGGGTATAGTGGTCCCAGGGTGGGTGGTTAGGCTTCGTGGGTGGGTAGCGGGGAAGGGTGGGTTAACCCCTTAATTACTATAGCGGTTATTAACTGCTAAGGTGATTAAGGGGTTAGGGGCCATTAGATTGTATTTTTTCATGTATTCTTGCTGGCATCGGTGGACATGGACCTACAGTATGCTGACGAGGACGCCCTTCATGGTGACAGGGATAAGTAGTTTATGTGCTTTATTTAAGCTGGCTGACTAATGTTTTATTTTATAATGGGCAAATGCACTATAATCCATATCTGATGGCCCCCAGACACCCACGGGGACCACCTGAGGACCCCATGACACCCGCAGGGACCACCTGAGGACACCTGCAGCCTCTGGTATCAATCATGTGGGGCTAGAGGAGGTGGGTATTAGTGATTTTTGTGTTTTTAATGTTAATTGTGGGGTGGGTAGCAGCTGTTTTAATATAAATTTGAACCTTGTTGATTTCCGGTCAGGGGACCCCCTGCTTCCCGAGATACAGGCCCCGTTATGGTGCACCCCATAACAGGGCCTGTATCTCGGGAAGCAGGGGGTCCCCGAACCTGAAATGAACAAGGTTCTGCTCCGAGACCCCCTGCTCATCTACACTAGCATTACATTTTTTATTAAAAAAACATTAATTTCCGGCGAGATTTGCTCAGGTGCAGCTCTCTCTGCAGCTGAAAGAAATTACCGGTTAAACCCTTTTCTGAGAGGCGATCTTCACATCGCCGGCTACTCGCCCATTTTGGTAATTTTGCTATCACAGGTAATCGAGGCTTTCTGAATACCGTGATAGCAACGCTCAAGAAACAGGCGAATTAAATGGGCCGGCGATTTTTTTATGAACACTTATAGCATGGGCCCCAAAGTGTTTGTTTAACACATCCACGTTTCAGTCCTTTCCCTAGATACACAAGTGTAATAGGGACACCCTAAAATAGACTGAACCGCCTCTCGTGTAGCTGCACAACCACATGGATATATGGGGTGCTTGCAAAAGAGGCGTTTGGGCAGCTGAAAATGATTTTCTTCTGTCCAGTTACCTAGCAATAGTGGTATAATAAGCAGGTGATGGTAACACATAAATGTGCAAGGTTTTATTTTTATATGGGATGGAGCAGAATCTCTTTTATTTGAATTCTTAGCTCATCTTAACGTGAATAATTACAATTTAGTATTCACAGAGACACATAGCCCATTGGCTATTCCTTTTTTAGATCTACTGGTATATGTAGAAAATTTGAGTATTAAAACAAAAACCCATTTCAAGAATATAGACTGTAACAGCTATATTCTTGATTCAAGCTGCCACCATAAAAATTGGCCGAGGGGTGTCCCCTTTGGACAGTTTCAAAGGATAAGACGAAACTGTACAGAGGTTGCCACCTTTCAAGACCAGGCACAAATCTCGGAAGAAAGATTCAAAGAAAAAAAGTATGATCCAATACTAATACAAGAAGCAAAAAAGAAAGCTTTGAACCAAGATAGAACAAGTTTATTGAGCACTTCCAAAAAGAAACAATTAAACAACAACTTTTTACCTTTTATTACACAATTTAATAGGGAATCAGGAAAAATCCAGAATGTAAGGGTGATATCAGTGACCACTAAAGGAGCCCTTGTTGATGACATCTGGAGTGGAGGACAACTTTAACCAGCCCAGTACCTGCTGTGACGGTCGTGGAGCGGATGCTGTAGCTGTGAATATTTTGTCTGACCCTGTGACCCAGTGTGGTCTGAATGCTCTCAAACAAAGGCACTTATGTAAGTGGAATACTTTGTGTTTTTAACATTAAAAACAGTACTATACTATTTTGCTTTTTCCCTCTTTTCGTATATGGAATTCCCCCCTCTCTATGTGGATTTGGAGTACCTGTCTGGAGACATAAGTTGGTAACTTTGAATAACCACAACGCTCTGATTTCACGTTAAACACGTGAGTGCAAATTTTATAGAACTTCCAGCATTGAAGCTAATTTGCTGAAGTAGACAATATTGCACTATTTGGTGTTTTTACTCTATCTTACATGTCCTGATGTGATTTGCGCACCTGTTTCTCCTTCGGATGGTAACACATAGTCAAGTTATTGGGGGATCATACTGTGTCAAGTTGAATCGGTCTGTCATTAATTCCACATTTAAAACAGATCTGTGCATAGGCAAATAGCATTATTAAACAGTACCTAATCTTCCTATTGTGACAGTAGGGGCAGCGGGGTACAGTATATTAAAAATTAAGCGCGTTCGTTGCACCTACCAGTCAAGATGGCCATCTCTCGGCTGCAAAATGGCTGCCAGCCCTTCTATAATGTGTAACCTGAGGTTAGGTATCTGCAGCAGGGTTACTGTGTAATGTTTATTATGTTTGTAGCCAGGTCCCCTGTGGCTCAACAGACCTCTGTTTTCCTCATCCTTACCTCCCTTGTGTGAGCGGGGATCCCCGCTCCAGGTGCAGAGAGCTGCGGGGGCGATCGCGACGCCGAAGGCGATCGCGTCGCCCGGGGCTCCCGGCGGCATCCGCTACAGGGCGCCGCCATGTTCAAAGTGCTCGCGCATGCGCAGAAGGTTTCCGGCGGCCATTTTAGGGTGGTGCGCAGAGTGGCGCATGTACAAGGCGTCGTGCATGCGCAAATGCGCATGCGCAGACGCGTCAGCGGTGGCCATTACAGGTAGAGCCTGAGCCATTGAGGGCCAGGAGAGCCACGGCAGCCATTATAGAGTTGCGCATGCGCAGTTGTGATCACGCACGCGGCCTCAATGTTAAAGAGGTCCACAAGGGACTAAATTACCCAGAAGCCTTTGGGGACTGCCCTTTCACCCCTATCACATGCCATCAGACAGCCAATAGGGGTTACAGATTCTCCTGTTCCCGGGATATGCAGAGGCAGGGAGGAGGGAGCAGGTGGATCAGGGAGACCAGCGGAGGAGCATGTGCGCGTGCCCATCGTGGGCTGAGGGAGCGCACGCACTGGTCGCGTCACCAGGCGCGCGGAATGCCGCGCCGCGAGCACCACGGAGGGAGGAGGTAACGGGACGGATGCCACCACGGGGGAAGGTAATGCGGGCACCGCGGGAGAGAGGGAGCGGGGAAGATCATAGGAGGGACTGAGGGACCACGTGGGTATGCGACACCTGCGGGGAACGCGCTGCAGCAAGGGGCGAGAGGTGGAAGGCAAAGGAGAGGAGTGGGAAGGAGTAGAAGGGGCAACAGGAGATGGGAGAGAGGGACAAGGAGGGGAAGGAATCTCCTGAGTCGTCACAGTATCCCCCCCTTGAGGATCAATCTCCGAGTGATCCAACCACGGCTTGAGGGGAAATTTCTGATGAAATAGAGAAAGTAGGATGTGGGGCGTGGATGTGATGTGCAGGTACCCAGGAACGTTCCTCTGGACCGTAGCCCTTCCAGTGTACCAAAAACTGCAGTCTATAGAATAAGGGGAGTAAACCCCACGATGTTCGGTGCTCTAGAAAGTGTATATGTCTTGATATGGGTCAAGTAGTAAACCTTGGTTACTTTGAAACTTTAGATGAAAAAGAAGCGATCCCACTGCAATCAATATATGAGACGTTGTATGTATGAATACAGCAACAATGATGCAGACTTAAAAACCTGAGGGGGGGGGGCCGTTGTGCAGGGGTTGATAGGGAGACTGGATGAGAAGCTCTGTTTGGAAACTCCTCTCCTGTACTCACGAATAATCAACCGGTGCCTGGTGCCCTTAACCCGCCTGGTGTCTTCACTGCTTGCTCTGTTGGACTCCCGGCGTTGCGCCACATGTGCGGCGCTTCAGAATGACGTCATCGCCGTCGCCAGCCTGGTGAGTCCGGGAGGATTGCACAGGACGTGTCACGAGTGCCGGCTATCCCCGCGACTGCAAGGGGAGGAGGTATCGTGGCATCCGCCCCGTAATGCAGGGGATCCTTGGCGTGCCCCAGCCGTGGAAGTAGGATAGGCAAAATAGAAGAAATCTCGACTGTCACTGCATGCGTAGGAACTCAGCCACAGACGAAATTAAAATCAATATTTATTCAATCTTGGTGCTGGACATCACAGAGAATGTGAATCTCTGTGATGTCCAGCACCAAGATTGAATAAATATTGATTTTAATTTCGTCTGTGGCTGAGTTCCTACGCATGCAGTGACCGCCGAGATTTCTTCTATTTTGCCTACCAAAAACTGCAGTCTATTTTTAGACAGACGAGAGTCGATGAGAGACTGTATTTCGTACTCCTGTTGGCCCAGGGTGGACACTGGATTGGGTCTCCGAGAGGGGTCCGGGAAATGGGGACTGGGAATGAATTCTTTAAGGAGGGAAACATGGAACACGGACGGAACCTTCATTGTGGGAGGAAGATCGAGACGATAGGCTACAGGATTCACCTTCTGTAGGATTTTGAATGGTCCCAAGAATCTAGGGGACAGTTTGGGTGAAGGAGTTTTGAGCCTAATATTTTTGGAAGACAGCCACACCAGATCACCAGGTTTGAAGGAAGGACCCCTTTGACGGTGGCGATCTGCCTTGGTTTTCTGTTTGGCAACAGCAGATTTTAAAGACTTGAGGATTTTTTTCCAGGATTCTTGTAAGTTGGTGATATGAGAGTCGGCTGCAGGAACACCAGAAGGAGAAGGTGAGAGAGGGAGGCTACTGGGGTGGAAGCCACAGTTGATAAAGAAAGGAGACTCCTGAGTAGACTCGTTCCTCAAGGAATTTATGGCAAATTCGGCCCATGGTAAAAGATCCACCCAGTTATCTTGTGAGTCCGAAATAAAGCATCTTAGATACTGTTCAAGAGTTTGGTTCATCCTTTCTGTTTGACCGTTGGTTTGTGGATGGTATCCAGAGGAAAACAAGAGAGAGATACCCAATCTTTGGGAGAAGGCCCGCTAGAATTTTGAGATGAACTGAGACCCCCGATCCGAGACAATAGAAATGGGGACGCCATGCAGCTTGAAGTTCTCTTTTGAGAAGATGTCTGCCAAGGTGGCAGAGTTGGGAACAAAGTTTGCCTGCTTCGAAAACCTGTCAACTACGACCAAAATAGTGTTCATCCCTTTGGAAACAGGCAGCTCAACAATAAAGTCCATCGAAATGTGTTTCCAGGGTTGTTCAGGGATGGGAAGTGGTCGAAGAAGTCCAGAAGGTTTATGATGGAGAGTTTTACTCTGGGCACATACAGGACAGGCGGAGGTAAATTCGAGAATGTCTTGATTTATCGTAGGCCACCAAAAAGTCCGTTTAATGAGATCTGCCGTCCTTTTGAAGCCTGGATGACCAACTGCTCTAGAGGAATGACCCCAAAGTAACACTTTATGACGAAAACTTGGAGCAGCGTAGAGACGTCCTTCTGGTACCCTAAACCTGCTGGGAATATGCGCTTGTGCCTTGTTGATCTCATCCAACACATCGAAGTTGTTAGCCGAAATTATGCACTTGGCCGGGAGAATAGGTTCCGAGATTTCTTTAGCTTCAGTCTCAGAGGCAAACTGACGAGAAAGGGCATCCGCTTTAACATTTTTGGTCCCAGGAATATACGAGATGGTGTAGTTGAAGCGGGAAAAGAAGAGTGACCAGCGAGCTTGGCGGAAGCCTAGGCGACGAGCCCCCTCAATATATAACAAATTTTTGTGGTCAGTGAGAATAGCAATTGGTTCCTTGGAACCCTCCAAAAGGTGTCTCCATTCTTGGAGAGCCAACTTGATGGCCAAAAGTTCGCGATTACCGACATCATAATTCCTTTCTGCTGCTGAGAATTTCCGTGAAAAAAAACCACAAGGATGGAGTTTCTCTTGGGGAGAAGTCCTCTGGGAAAGAACTGCGCCAGCTCCTACGTCTGAGGCGTCAACCTCCAAAGTAAAGGGGAGGGAGGTATCCGGATGACGAAGAATGGGAGCAGGCACGAACGCCTTCTTGAGAATCTCAAAGGCTGAAATGGCCTCAGGTGACCAGGATGAGACGTCGGCACCCTTTTTGGTCAAGGCGGTGATTGGAAGAGCAATAGAAGAATTTTTTTTGATAAACTTCCTGTAATAATTGGCAAAGCCAAGAAAACGTTGCACAGCCTTGAGTGAATTAGGGAGTGGCCAGTCGAGAACCGCCATCAGCTTCTCAGGGTCCATGGAAAAACCTTGGCTGGAGATGATATAGCCTAGGAAGGCCGTGGAAGCCTGGTGAAACAGACACTTCTTCATCTTGGCGTAAAGACGATTAGAACGAAGCCTGGAGAGCACCAGTTTGGTATGTTGAATGTGTTCCTCCAGATTTTTAGAAAAAATAAGAATGTCGTCTAGATAGACAATGACAAAAGTTCCCAATACATCACGGAAGATGTCGTTCATAAATTCCTGAAACACGGCCGGGGTGTTACACAGCCCAAAGGGCATAACAAGATATTCATAATGTCCAGAACGTGTGTTAAACGCTGTTTTCCACTCGTCTCCTTCCCTTATACGAATGAGATTATAGGCACCCCTTAAGTCGAGTTTTGAGAAGATAGAGGCCCCTTGGAGACGGTCGAACAGTTCAGAAATGAGCGGAAGAGGATACCGTTTTTTTACCGTGATCTTATTGAGTCCGCGGAAGTCGATGCATGGCCTCAGTGATCCATCCTTCTTCTTAACCAAGAAGAAGCCAGCCCCGGCAGGAGAGGTAGAGTTGCGGATGAATCCCTTTTCCAGATTTTCCTGAATATAAGAAGTCATGGCCTCGGTCTCCGGGATGGAGAGTGGATAAGACTTAGACTTCGGCATGACAGTCCCAGGGATGAGGTCGACAGGGCAATCGTACGCACGGTGAGGAGGAAGGACCTCGGCTTGTACCTTGTTGAACACGTCCAAGTAGTCATGGTACACAGCAGGCAGGGACAACCGATCGGCAGGTACGGAGTCCAGACCGGCAAACACAACCGCGGGAGGATCCGCTGGCACAGCATCTGTGGACGAGGGCCACTGGATAGGCGGAGTACCGGACCAATCAATGCGCGGATTGTGGAGTTGAAGCCAAGGGAATCCTAAAATAATTTGTACGGAAGGGGATTGGAAAACGTCAAAGACAATTACCTCCTTGTGACCATGAAAGCCGGCTGGAGCGGTCGTCCGTCGATGGCCTCCAGGCCAATAGGGCTCTTCCTTCTGACCATGGGAATTTGATTTTCCAATGCGAACTGCTGGTCCAGGAAATTACCGCCCGATCCGGAATCGATGAACGCTTCCACCTTTACGACAAGGTTGGGACCCTCCAAGGTGGCTGGTATCATGAACTTCTTTGGGAGAGCTTCAGAAGGAAAGGGGTTAGGAGAGACAGTATCCAGTAGAAGCCCCTCTACCTTTACTGGGTGTACCCGTTTCCCGGCTTCAAGGGACAATTTTGGAGACGATGTTCCAAGGATGCACAGTAGAAACACAGCCTGTTCTGGCGCTGCCGCGCTCTCTCGGTTGCCTGGAGTTGTATACTACCGACCTGCATAGGTTCTGGTGCCTCCAGGGCCAGGAGAGGAGTAGTGGGCGACCTGTGAGAAACAACAGGGGAAGAAGAACGGGAACAATGTCTTTCGTGCCATCGCTCCTGCATACGCTGATCTAATCGTACGCTCAAGGTAATTAACTCCTCCAGGGACGTAGGCTGGGCGTGAGTAGCCAGATCGTCTTTTAACGTATCAGAGAGTCCGTGCCAGTATGTGGCGGCGAGAGCTTCATCATTCCATTGTACTTCGGCGGCCAGTGTACGGAACTCGATGGCGTATTTGGCAGCTGATCTTAGACCCTGAGTAATATGGAAGAGGGAGAAAGCGGCTGTCTCACGCCGTGCGGGAGTATCAAACACAAGTTGAAATTCACGTCTGAACAACTGGTAATCTTGCGTTATCTTGCATTTGCGCTCCCATAGGGGAGAGGCCCAAGCGAGAGCGTCTCCGGTGAGCAGAGCGTATATGTAAGCAATTTTAGCACGACCAGTAGGAAACAGGGAGGGGGACATTTCAAACTGCACCTCACATTGGTTTAAGAAACCGCGGCAGTTGAGGGGGTTCCCATCATATCGATTCGGAGAGGGAATCCATGGGCCAGGGCTGGCTTAGGAAGTAGCCACTGGTGGCGTCGAGGGCTTTTTCGAAGGGAAACATTAGTCAATTGCTGGGAGACAGTGGACAGCTGGGAACTAACAAATTGTAAGGTTTCCAGAGGAATAATTATCTCCTTGGGCTCTGCATAATGTCACGCCTATATGCCCGCAGACCTGGCTAGACCCCAGTACTGAGGTGGGAACGGTATGATACCACACACCCACAGCAGTGGGAGCAAGCCCGGAGTGTGGTATGGCTTTGCTGGGCCTGTTGGAAGAGTTGTTAGTTATACTTGCAACGCTTGGGGATGTCCGTAGGAGTAATCGTGTCCGTGTGCCAATGTCCAGGAGTCCAGAGGTTAGAATCGTCAGAGTATAAGCCAGTTCCTAGGAAGCCAGAGGTAAGCGAAGTAGTATGCGTAGCAGGGTTCTAGGGATACCAAAGAGCAGAGTAGTCAAGGACAAGCCGAGGTCAAAGCCAAGGAAATACAAGATAACACAGGAGCAGGAAACAACAGGAACACAGAGGGAGCACAGCATAGGTCAGGTACACACAGGGGAACAGGAACTATGCAGAGCGAGGAAGAAGTGGACAGACAAGGGTTATAAAGGAGGGCATACCAATAGGAGAGAGGGGAGGAGTAGAGAGAGAAGTGGGAGACGACAGGGATAGGACAGGGAGAGAAGAGGAGGAGGCAGAAGGGGCAGTCAGGCGGGCTTGGGAGGCGAAGACATGGGGAACAGGATAAGAAGAGCATGTCCGCGCGCCCTCTGTAAGCTGGGGATGCGCGCGCACAGGTTGCAACACAGAGAGGGACCGCACGGAGCAAGGGAAGGACGCAGGAGGAGCACGAAGCCCAGAGAAGGGGAACGCACGCGTGACCTGCGACCGCGAGACGGCATGCAGAGGCAGGGAGGAGGGAGCAGGTGGAACAGGGAGACCAGCGGAGGAGCGTGTGTGTGTGCCCATCGTGGGCCGAGGGAGCGCACGCACCGGTCGCGTCATCAGGCGCGGGGAACCCCGCGCCACAGGCACCACGGAGGGAGGAGGTAACGGGACAGATGCCACCACAGGGGAAGGTAATGCGGGCACTGCGGGAGAGAGGGAGCGGGGCGGATCATAGGAGGGACTGAGGGACCGCGTGGGTATGCGAGACCTGCGGGGAACGCACTGCGGCAAGGGGCGAGAGGTGGAAGGCAAAGGAGAGGAGTGGGAAGGTGTAGAAGGGGCAACAGGAGATGGGAGAGAGGGACAAGGAGGGGAAGGAATCTCCTGAGTCGTCACACTAGCTTAACTAAAATGTGGGCCATTCAAGGCAGCCACTAGCTGAGACAGGGTAATACGGCTACCGCTTTCAGACAACATTTTAATGTACTGCCATTTATACTAAAGACAGTACCGTGCATTAAGACAGATATGGTCTTCAATATAAAGTGGACTTATCTGTCTCAGCAGCCTTAAAAGACATTGATCTATATATAAACCTGATATCAAACAACCAGTACTCAACACAAGTCAGCATTATACTGACTGGGGTTGGTTACATATTACCAGGATCTTTGTGAATTGTATGTCTATATGCACCTGCACCAACAGGTATATCCTGAGTTAGCTAATCAAGTTGTGGGCCATACAGGTAACCACTAGTCGAGGTAGCAAGCTATTGGTACCACTACTGACCAGGGAGTAGCACAACATATACCTCATCTGCTATATGCTCAAGAACATACCTACCATATATTAGCTTGTGTTGCTGTATCAATATTCCAACAGGAACATTAGAGGTACAGATACTAACCAGTCATATGGATAGTGGGAGTACATCATATGTAGTGTGTGACTCATGTTCATAGTGATTGCTCAACATCAGCCACTGATTATATGGGATGATACCATTCATTATATGCATGCACCTTATATTCACTGACATATTCACTGAACGGTGTGGAGAAACTTGTGGGGAGCGCAGGTATCACCATAAACATGTAAGGGAAAGAATATCAAAATAGTGCAATATGTCTAAATGAATACAGCAATCTGAGCAGGAATCATGAATGGGAACTCACATTATCCCAGTGGTATTACAACCTGTATTTGGCAATAGATGTGGTGGGTAGATTCAGCAATGTGCAGGGGGGTCTTGCTTGTACACACTCCCAGATGATAGCAGGACGAACCCTCAATGGAAATGGAAATAAAGACAATTCTAGTGCAACACTGTATGTTCACTATGGATATATTGAAAAGGCAATAAGTATTGCACTTACATGATCAACATGTGCTTAGACACATAACAATTGATGCGCAGCATAGGTGTACTCCTTCCACCCCCCTCCCGAGGTCGCGTCGCGTCACTTCCGGTTCGGCCCGTCGCGTCACTTCCGGTTTCGTTGGCGAACACAGAATGGATCCTCACGGGTTCTGGGGCTAGTCTGGCACACTTCTGAACTGCTGCAGGTTCACTCAACACGTTTCGCTGGCGTGGCAGCTTCGTCAGGAGTTGCGATCGGCAGGCGCCGGGCTCACATGCATGATCGGCACGAACCGACCGTGCATGTGCGATGTTTGCCCACCGCCTGCGGATGCTTGGGCCACTAACAATAGTCAAGTGGTCAGCATATAGTGAGTCGGAGGACTAGCCTATGTTTGAGGCCAGGTCAATGTCTGTGGACAATTGTTTGGTGGGGAAGGGTGAGCCCTCCTGCTGGGGAGGTACATACTTGAAAGGCAGAGCATTATCTTCACCCCAGCAGCCAGGCATCGACCCCTGCAGGAGGTAGTGAGCTGTAATTTAGTTTTTTATCATATCTTTTATATATTTCTCGCTCAATCTCCATGAAAATGTGCACAATTGTAGGTCTATTATGTAGATTCAAATTATATAAACATGCACAATATAGACAATTAACTAATGTTGGGATACAGGGTAATAGAACAAAGTTCTGGTGAATAGTGCTCTAATGACTGTGGTAACTAGTCTATTAAAGACAAATGATATGCATAATCTTGATTGAAGAGCTTCATTAAACAGGAAAATGCAGATAAAGTGAGTGCTGGGGTACACAGGTAAGCGCTAAGTGATAAGGCACATGTGTATCATGTCCTGGTAAGTGCTGTAGATGAAGATTTAATGGCTCCACTAAATCACTTCCAAATGGGACTGCATCTCAAGCGCTGACATCCACCATGTGTATACATCCCAGTAACCAATGCAAAGGTAACTCACATGCGTAATCCTGGTGTTCTTTTGTGGGAGTGCATCCACTGGAATCGGTAGAATGTTGACCTCCGAAAAGGTAAGGTGAAGCGGAGCACAGCTGTGCCACTGAGGGATATTACAGGATAACAGCCAGTAGGATAAAAACTTCTTTATTAGGACAACATGGTGCAGATAGGAAAAGCTCTTACGCGTTTCACGCCACGATTGGCGCTTCGTCTCTGACGAAGCGCCAATCGTGGCGTGAGACACGTAAGAGCTTTTCCTGTCTGCACCATGTTGTCCTAATAAAGAAGTTTTTCGGAGGTCAACAATTAACTAATGTTAACTAAATTGATGTCACTGTATTATCTCAGTAAGTACCAGATACACTGCGGTAGGTTCTTGTTCATAAACCGAGAAATAGGAGTTTTTGCTTCATAGCTCGTAAATGTGTTAATCTGAAACCCTAAAATTAGTATAAAGTTTAAGTTCAAAGTATGATTCAAAATGTGTCCTCCTGCTGAAACGCGCTCCTCAAGACGAGAACGCCACTGTCTGATTGCATAATCGATAACATATTGCCATATTTGTCATCATAACTTTGTGCCCAGGACATACTTGAAAACGAGAGGTAACTCTCAATGTATTACTTCCTGGTAAAACATTTTATAAATAAATATTGATCTATCGGCTCCGACAAATTTGGTTTTTCAGTTCTCGTAGCGACCATCCTTTATCAGGAAACATTTTATGTAAGCCTTTTGAACTATAATTCTTGCTCTGTCTCAAGCACTTTATAACATGCGTATTTTCTTTGCTAAACACCATCTTACTGTGGTCATCATGCCATCACCAATTCCAAAGAATATTTATTCGGTTATCAAATAATTCTTGTAATATGTAATAATCTACTGTGACAGACCTATAATTGATTTTCATGATACAAATCTAATACAGAGTGCTTTTCCTGGTAATGTACAGGTTAATAAAAGCTTCAATCGGACTTAGATCTATGCAACTAATTTTGACAGATTTATTATAAATCATTCTTCCTGGTAATGCACACGTTATTAAGAATTTATATTAGTGTTAGGGACCCTTGAGATGTGGTCTGCCGTGTAGTGGCTCAGGGGCCTACAACAATTTGGCCAAAATGTTAAACTAAAAGACCATTTTATTTATTAGATATCTATACATGTATATTTAGGCACTGTACCATGTATAAGTTTTCACTGGATGTGCACTGAGCTCTGTCTGTGTTTTATGTTATGTCTCTGGTTTTAAATATATATATATATATTGCCATGCTCAGTAGCACTCCTCTGTGACACTTATATGCTTATATATATGTTGTGGTTATTTTGGGGGTTCAATATGAGCTTGTAGGTGTCCTGTATGTTTTATAATGGTTGATGTGACATTGTCATAATTGTTCCTTTAATATCAATGTACGCTTCTTCAACATTTTTAATTCTTAATGTATTTTAAATGGCTACGGTGTAGACAGAAACAAATGCTTTTCATAATATATGAATAGTAAGCTGGTTGGAAGAACTTTTTGTACAACCTGGATGTGGTTTATAGTGATTTAGCCACTAATAAATCCTGCCTCTTCTTTAGGCTGGTCAAAATCCAGGGTCTGTTGAGGCCAATTAGTGAGGATTTCTGTAAAAATCTTGTAAGTGATTGGAAGTAGTCTGAGTGGTCTGTAGTTCTTGATGTCTTCTTTGGCTCCTTCCTTGTGGATGTGAATAACTATATCATTGCTCAATTGTTCTGACATGCTCCTGTTCTTCAAGCAACATGTAAAGAGCTTTGCAGGTATTTTCTCAACTTCGTCCCTAGCTTCCTTCAAGCTTTCAAGTGTAATTCCATATTCCCCGGAGCCTCCCCATTCTTCATAGATTATTTTGTCTTTGCTATGTCTTCTGAAAGGACACATGGTAGATCACTGGTGGTTTCTTCTCGCTCTTCATATACTTGTGTAACCGCCTGTCTGCCCAGCAACACCACAACACTGCTTCCTAACAGGTTCCTCTCCATGGATATATGACTATGATAAGCCAGTAAGAAGGCTGATGAAGGAGAAGGGTCTATGAGGGGGAAGCGAGCCTTAAGAGCTGGGGGCAGCCATGACAAATCAGATCTGCATGGAGCTGAGGAAATGAGGCTGTGTCCAGTGCCTGCTGCACAGAGGGACCTGCACGTGTCCCACGAGGAAGCAGGAGAGCTGATCACCGAGTGAACCCAGCTGCAGAGAACCAGAGCAGGAGACAAACTGCTGACAGAGGGGATCCCTCGCGGAGTCAGAGGAAGGTGGGACCACTACATGTATTTGTGAAGTAGATGCCTGCAACTTACATTTTAATACACAAGCTCCAGCAAGATAGCGGTACCACGCAGACCAGCCTGATCACCCAGGATTGGGAGGCTTGATACAGTGACATTAACACACACACACACTTGCGCAGTGCTTGGTTGCACTGTGATGTTAGTATTTGTGTTGTATTTTGGATGCAGTGATCTTAGTCATAAGGACCACGTGGTGTAACGCTCGGCCTGCCCAAAAGCCAGACGAGACCCCGGGACTGAGGTGGAAAGGAGTAATGCCACACACCTAGCAGTAAACGGGGGCACGGCTGGAGTGTGGAAGTAGCGTAGATGGTCCTGTTAACAAAAATAGAATGGATACCGTACTTGCCAACTCCAGCGTAGAAAAGTAAAGTCCGTAAGCCAATGGTCGTGGGATGGAGAGAGCAGCGTAGTAGAGTGTCCGTAAGCCTGGGTCGAGGAGTGGAGAGTGCAGCGTAGTAGAGTGTCCGTAAGCCGTGTTCAAGGGATATAGAAGTTTGCAGAGTAGTAATGTCCAAAGCCAAATCCAAAGGGTTCCAGACAGCAGCGTAGTAGAAGTCCAAAGCCAAAGGTCGAGATCCAGGGAGGTCAGCAGTATATCCAGGGACAGGAATGGGAACTGAAAGTCAAAAGGGGCCAGGCAACAGCAGACAGCACCAAGGTACAGAAGCTATTCAGAGCAAAGAGGAAATGGTGAGGGGACACTAAATAGGGGGCTGGGACCTATCAGAGGAAGGGGAGGAACGGAGGAGTGGCCCGAGGGAGGACCTGATAGGTCCCAGCCTCCCAGACACTTCTCCCCTATCGGAGCAAGGGGAGGGACGGAGGAGCGGCCCGAGGGAGGACCTGATAGGGGAGAGGTGTCTGTGCAGCTGGGGCCTGTCAGTGCAAGGGGAGAAGCGGCCCGGGGAAGGGTCTGATAGGAGAGAAGGACCTGGGGGGCGGACCTGATGGAGCAGGGGCAGGGAAGCGCGTGATGCGCGCGCCGCGTCAGAGGAGGCGGAGTCAGGCACCCGGCGCCAACAAATTGAGCCTGGGTCCGCGCACGCCCGTAGGGGTGACGCGCGCGACCCGGAAGTGTGGGAGCAGCTGTAGAGGGGGCCGCAAGGAGTGAGGCACACCGCCGGGGAGCCTGGGCGGCACTGAGCAAAGGTAAGGAGGCGCTGGAAGCAGGTGTACCCGCAGAGCGGATCCTTACATGTGGTTACTGATATACTACACAGGTTATCTACTCCTTCTATTCATAAACCTGTTATATACATCCTGGTGTGGTGTCCCCTTTTTACTGACCCCACGCATGTGTGAGGGTTACTACCATTGTAGTCAGGCCCCCACCTCATAGACTGAGGCATAGCCAAATAAAGAGAGGATTACACTTGATTATGCTTTGTGTTATGTGTTCTTTTACAATTTCACGTAGAAGTCCGCAACTCTCTTTATGATAAGTGCATACTCTTTTATTGTTGATCCATTGTCTTGTTTGAGTGTGACGATCTGCTTCTTCCCAATGATAAGTAACTGCTTCAAATTCTTTCAATTTTTGTATCTTCAATAGTCTTCCCCACCACAATGCAGTTACAGTTTCTTGTATCTTCAGCCATACACATGAGTGCTATCTTGCACCGTTCTGTATATGACATTTGTGTTCTTATGTTTTAGGATTGATTCATGTATTCTAGTTTCGTCAGTTACTGCCTTATCTTATCTAATATTGACTTATCATGTTCTTGGCTGGAGATTCCTCCCGTTTTTTCTGGGCTTTCAACTACAATCGTAGCAAGTTTTTTGATAACTGTTTGTTAAATTATCCCCATTCATCTCAAGCAAGCTGAAGCAATTCTGCCACTCGAGTTGAAATTCCCTACTGGTTCTTGATGTTGATTGTTTTTGTCTTCTTTTTAATCTGTTTTCTTCTTTTCATCTTCGCATTAAGATGTAATTTGCAGGTAACCAATAGGTGATCACTGCTCGTGTCAAAAAGGTTAAGGACTGCACACTCTTCAATCAAGTGTTTCTTGTTAGTTGGGATATAGTCAATTTCATTCTTGATTCCACTGGCTCCATTCCATGTCCATTTTCTATTTGAATTCTCCTTGAAGAATGAATTCACGATGTGGAAGTTTTAACATTCTGCAGATTCTACCAATGATTTTCCACATAATACTGCATGTCATAAATATACACATCTCCACTGTCTACATGTAATATATACTATATATAGTATATGCATATGTACATACACACACATATGTATATATATATATATATATATATATATATATATATATATATATATACCCAGCTGACTTTTATTTACAATGTACAAATATAATATACATAGTAGTACAAAAAAAAAAATATATATATATATATATTTTTTTTTTACTGCTATGTATATTATATTTGTACATCATAAAAAAAGTCAGCTGGGTATCGAAATGTTGATATTCCACAATAAACGTTTTTTGACCTACATCTAAGCGTCTACTCTTTACTCGTGTGTGTGTGTGTATATATATATATATATATATATATATATATGTATATATATATATATATATATATATATATGTATATGTGTGTATATATTTAAGTAATAATCCCCTCAGAACAGGGCATTACTGGCCAATAATGCCCTGGCTGGAAGAGTTGAAGGCCCGAGGCGAAGCCGAGGGACTTTAACCCAGCCAGGGCATTATTGGCCAGTAATGCCCTGTTCTGAGGGGATTATAACTAATGTAGGCTAAATGAAGGCTTATTTCATAAATAATAGACACTTTTGTATAGTTAAATAGATTTTTTTATTAAAATAAAATGGTAAATACATGAAACCACCTCTATATACGCTTACACTGCAGATATCTATATCCACACACTGCCGCCCCCTCTGTGTACACACACCCACACACACACACACACAGCAGCTCAACACACACAAACTGCTGCTACACACACACACACACACACACACACACACACACACACACACACACACACACACACACACACACACACACACACACACACACACACACGCTCTAGACACACAACACAGCACCTCCTCTACACTCACAACAAAGCACCTCTACACACACAACACATCACATCTACACACACAACACAGCACCTCTACACACACAACACAGCAGCTCTACACACACAAACTCTGCTGCTACACACACATGCTACACCCATAAACACTGCTGCTTACACTGACACACACACACACACACACACACACTGGAGCTCTAAACACATACACATCAGCTCTAAACACACACAAACTGCTGCTACACATACAACAGCACAACACACACACACACACACACACACACACACACACACACACACACACACACACACACACACACACACACACACACACTGCAGCCACAATAAAAAATGCAGCCACTTACTAAACTTTGCATTCCCCCCCCCACCTCTACACACAACACAGCACCTCTACACACACCCCACACACACAACACTGCACCTCTATACACAGCACCTCTACACACAACACAGCACCTCTACCCACACACACACACAACACTGCACCTCTACACACAGCCCCTCTACACACAACACAGCACCTCTACACACAACACAGCACCTCTACACACACACACACAAACTGCTGCTACACACACATGCTACACCCATAAACACTGCTGCTGACACTGACACACACACACTGGAGCTCTATACACACACACACACACACACACACACACACACACACACACACACACACACACACACACACACACAGCACCTCTACACAGATATACAACAGCACACACACACTGCTACTGACACATTCACACACAAACTGCAGCCATAAAGAAACTGCAGACAGCCACTTACAGACTTGCAGACTCCTCCTCTTCCCCCACCCCCCCACCCCCCCCAATTCAACTGAATCTGCTCAGAAAATCTCAGTCAGCTCGGGAGCGGGAGGAGTCAACCCGTGGCTGATACGTCCTGACCAATCCCCTGCCCTGTCTCAGAGCTGTTACTTCAATCAGACGAATCCCCTGCCCTGTCTCAGCTGTTCTGAATGCTGATTGGCTGGAAATAAACACATTGAAAACTACACATTCTGCTGCTTAAATTCCGGGCATTACTGATTGGATAATGCCCGGAATCTTAACCAATCAGAGAGCAGGGTTTTCAATAATGCCCGGAATTTTACTGCTTTAGCCTATAATTGTATGTAATATGCCCTATATGTTTAGTAGGTATATGGATATGTACTCACTTTCTCCATATGTATATATACATATAATCATACCAGAAAGTGATTCGTTTATATACAGTGTTCTGCTGACATTATTTACTATTTCTGCGCTTTCAACTACAATCTTCATAAGATTTTCCTAACTGTCTTTTCAATTATCCTCATTGCACCTCGAGCAAGCAGAAATAATTTGTCAACTCTATTTGAAATTCTCTGCTGGTATTTTTTAATGTTCTTGATGTTGATTGTTTTTGTCTTCTTTTTAATCAGTTTTTTTCCTTTCTATTTTCACAGCCAGATGAAATTTGCAGCAAGCCCAAACAGTGATCACTTCTTGTGTCAAAACAGGTAAGGATGGTTCAGTCCTCAATCAAATGTTTCTTGTTAGCTAGGTCATAGTCAATTTCTTTCTGAATTCCATTGGGTACACTTCATTTCCATTTTCTATTTGGATTATTTTTGAAGAATGAATTCATGATGTAGTAGTTTTCACAGTCTGCAAATTCTACCAATCAATCAATGTGTCTATACATTGATTGATTGGTAGAATTTGCAGACTGTGAAAACTACTACATCATGAATTCATTCTTCAAAAATAATCCAAATAGAAAATAGAAATGAAGTGTACCCAATGGAATTCAGAAAGAAATTGACTATTATTGAAAACCCTGCTCTCTGATTGGTTAAAATTCCGGGCATTATCCAATCAGTAATCCTTAATCCTTAATAAGTGTGGTATATATACATATATATACATATATATATCGAACACTGTACATATATATATATATATATATATATATATATATATATATATATATATATATATATACAGTGTTCGACAAACCTATACATTTGCATGCCCCGGGCGAGTGGAATTAACATCGTGGCGAGCTCCTATTGGCCCAAGCAGCACACGTGTGGTACTAGGTGGCGAGTAGATTTTTTTGTTCGGCGAGTAGACCTTTTGGTGATTTGCCGACCACTGTATATGTATATATATACCACACTTATTAAGGTTATGGTGGGTAAAAAAAGTGACAAAAGCCCTCAACCGTAAAGCATATAGCAACTGTAAATATTACTGTACGTTCATTTGCATGTCTTAGACAGGTCTGCAACCCTGCCTTTCACCATTATCGCCCAGCACACAGCACTTCCACTGCAGCAAGGGATTCTGGGAAATGACATGCAAATGAGCACACAGTGCCACCTTTGTAATATGAGCTGGAGAGAAGAGGTGGCACTGTGTGCTCATTTGCATGTCATTTCCCAGAATCCCTTGCTGCAGTGGAAGTGCTGTGTGCTGGGCGATAATGGTGAAAGACAGGGTTGCAGACCTGTCTAAGACATGCAAATGAACATACAGTAATATTTACAGTTGATATATATATATATATATATATATATATATATATATATATATATATATATAGCCAGGACCCCCTCTGGGTACTCACCGCGGCAGTAGAGCGGCCGCTCACGGGAAGGTGTGGGGGCGTGTGCGCGCACAGCGTGCCTCCTTTCAGTGTGTAGGGGTTGCCGGGGACGCGCGCGGCTGGTTGCTAGGGTCGTGTTGCGAGGCGCTCCCGGCGGTTCCCGGTGCAGGGCGCCGCCATGATAGTTCTTCGCGCATGCGCAGACTGCCGATGCGACGGGAGGCCCTGGTTAGTTCGCGCATGCACAGTACGAGCGCGGGAACCTAGACCAATTAGAAGAGGGCTCTTGGAAGGGACTACAAGTCCCATGAGCCTCAGCAGCGACCAACGTGATGCCAGGGAGCCAATAAGGCTGTAGTATCTCCCTGCAGACAGGGATTGATACATTTCGCGTGCTGAGCCCACGTTAGCAGTCTGGACCAGGAAGAGCTAGGGGAAGGAGGTGAGTGCAGAGGTCTGTGACCCACTTCATTAGGCCAGCAGCCCCCTAGGCCCCAGTTAGGTCCTGAGCCCCTTACAGTTTGTGGTGCTACAGGGACAGGCCCTAGGTTAGGGACCTTGCCACCTTAGTACTAGTGTTAGTTAGGGACACAGCGGACGCTGCGCTCCCCGAGAAGAGGCTTGGGCTCAAGCCTACGCCCAAAGAGACAAAGACTATCTCCAGGGTGGGATCGCCCCTGGTGGACCCTCGTGCAAGGAAGCACCGGATCACAGACGTGACGTGATCACCAAGCAGCGGATCCTTTTTGAAGTGGCTTGCAGGCCCGAGTGCAGGAGAACTCGGCAGGTACCTTTATAAGTGCACCAACAAATCATATATATTCTCACATAGTGGCACTGATCACGGGACAAAGGGGTTAACGGTGTGGGGGTACACGGTGGTGGGTGTAAGGTACACTCCTAGTGGAGTGAATGACATTTGGTACTACGGTACAAGGTGTGGAGTTACCCCCTAGGGGGAGTATTGTTACAAGTACGCAGTAGTGGTTACTGATAAGTAAAGTGTGTGATTATTCCTGCGTATATATATAAACTGGTTATATACATCAGTTATTTTTATGTGTTGTTTTGATTTAAAGGGGCGGTGGGCCTAGTATATGATTTAATCCATGTAAATAAAACCCCTGTAGTTAAACGTTATAGAGTGTTTCCGGCCTTAAATTGGGACAAAAGAGACTGCAACGTGGTCTGGGTATCACAACTGATGGAGTTGAATGCGGGCAGTCCAAAAAGCACTGAGCAGCGTAAACTGTGTTTTTCTGAAGAAAATGAAAGTTGCAGCTGGGAAGTGCTGAGTGTAAAGTCTGCCCCGTCGGGTATGAAGAATTGAGGAAATAGCGCCTGCAAGAGATCAAGGTGAAGAATACACCTGAAGGTAGAAAATGGAGGATACAATGTGTTTTATGTGTAATGTGCCTGGTCACACAAAACAATGTCCTTTCAGTAATTGGTATCCCAGCGTGGTCCCGCAAAAGGAACCACACTAGAAATGTTTATGGTGTGGAAAGCTGAACCATCCCTTCAGGCTGGATGAGGACGATGATGACGATGATGATGATGACTCCTGCTATGGGGCCCCGCGAAAAAGTACAGTTTCCATTTTCCACAGAAGCTCCAGAAAAATGTTACCCCGTGTGTTCAGGAAGGCGTGGGTCAGAAAAGACCAGAGAGGAGCTACAGCCCAGAGTGTTTAGCGCAATAGTCACGGGAATAACGACCAGCCTAGAGATGACAAAGGCTAACGCTACCGCCATATACAGAGAGCCGAGCGAATCAGAGAAAACAAGTACTGACTGGAAACTGTACTATGACATGTCACAGAAAGATGTGCAAAACTTCATCACAGAGTTAGAAGTTTCTCAGCAAGAGGCTGGCGTGCTCAAAACAGAGCTGGAACTCTCACACCATGATGTCTACGCTCTCAGCACAGAAGTCTGTGAATTGAAGGATGCTGAGGAAGAGATCCTGATTCGTTTTTAGGCGGTAAAAAGAGCAAATACATGTCTGAGACAGATAAATTCAGACTTGACTGACCAGATCAGTGAAGGTGATCACCAAGCAGAAAAAGTGAAGAAGCAATTGATCCAGGAAAAGTTAGAAGTGCAGGAAGCACTGCAGAATGCAGAGAGGGTGCAACGTGTCTCCCTGGAGCAGCACACACAAGCAGTGCACCTACGGCAGAGCCAGCTGCAAGAGCTACGTGCAAGTCTGCAAGCGGCCAAGGAGAAGCAGCGAGTTCTACAGGAAGAAAGTGTCCAGGCTGCTAACCAAGTACAAGTGCTACAGGAACAGCTGAGTACCCAGTATGTCCCCACAGAGCAGTATGAGGAGCTGAAGGCCATGCTGCGTGTCACCAGAGCATCGCTGGAGGCAGAGCTTAGATGCCAGGTGACTCTGTATGAGAGGGAGCGGGAGAAGGTGCAGAAACTAGAGCAAGAGCTGGAGAAGCAGAGAGGCAGCTCCAACCCCATGAGTCAGTATGCCAAGGAGAAAGAGGCCTCGAAAACAGAAGCAGCGGCGATCCTAGCGACTAAAACTGCAGAGCTCCAAAACATGAAGGCGGCGTTGATGCATACCCAGAGCAAGCACGAGGAAGAGGTGAAGGCCCTAAGAGGGGACTTGCAGGATCAAACTGAAAAACTTTCAGACTGCTGAGTTCAAGATACAGCTCGCCAAGAGGGAGGAGGTGTTCGTCCACCAGGTGCCCTGCCTGACAATAGGCTATGAAACCGAAATTACCGATACCCGCAAGCTGCTGAACCTCACGGCCGATGAGAAGGCCCAGCTGCAGCTGGAGCTGGACAAGGTCTGGGAGGAGTACCGACAGAAGCAGGCCAGAAATGGAAAAAGGGAAGCCGGTTTAAGCCTTGCGCTGAATCAGCTGACGGATGGGGAATCGCGACTCAACGCCAAAGAAGCTGAATTGGCAGCTGCACTGAGTAAAAAAAGAAATGAAGAAGGACAGCTTCAAGACCTGAGGAAGGACCTGGAGTCTGAGCGTGCTGGCCGCAAGATGGCAGAGAAACAAAAGCATGACCTGGACGAGGCACTCGAGGCCCTAAAGAATGAGCATGATGCTACGTTGTACTGCTGCCCAGCAGGAGGTTTCTCATCTGCCCTAAGTACCTGTTCCTGTAATTATGTTAGCAGTTGAGGGTGAACCAGAACCACTATAAAATCTGGTATGGATTTCTTATCTAGCAGTCTTATTGACTGTGAATCTGTGGGACGGATCACATCCACACTATGTCTACACTTTCGGCTATAAATTAGATAGAAAGCTGCCTACTATCCTGGGACTATGTCACACACAAAAAATAAATAAATAAATATATATATATATATATATATATATATATATATATATATATATATATATATATATATACAGCACGACCCTGAGGAAGGTCCCTGTTGAGGACCGAAACGCTGTTTTTGGTGTCCTGCGTTATCTTTAATACAGTTTTTTCTATACCACTGTGTGCTGTCTCTCTGTCACCGGACCACCGGACCAGCCGCTAAACAGTGTAGACTGGGCAAAACGCGTAGAGTGGAGGAATTTTGGCCACACAGAGGATCCTTACCCCTAAACCGCCAGCAGTGTTACGTCAGCAGTGCGCCTGAGTTGTCTGTGAGTACACAGACACGCCACGACGGAGGGCACAGTGGAGAACTCTCCGGCTGATTGAAGACAACGGCATCAAGCACAGGAGACGGGGGACCCCCTACAGCTGATGGTGGTGACCTCACACATTGCAGGAGGCGGTGAGAGACTCGGCGATCTGTTCTGTAGTTCACTTGTTAAGTGATACATGCCTGTATTTATTGGCACTATTGTAAGTGCGTTTTCTATATTTTATGTAGCCAGGTCTCCCCAGCGCTACCGCACCCCCCTCACTTGGCTGCCGATCGCGGGAGCCGCCGCGTCCAATGGCGGCTCTGTTCGGCAGTGGCAGGGGAGAGGGCGGTCAGGTCCTGGCTCGGGGGTTGCCGGGGACGCGTGCGGCCGGTTGCCAAGGCCGCACGCGCATCTCAGGGCTCCCGGCGCTCCCGGAGCCGGGCGGATAGGGCGCCGCCATTGCGGAGAGACTCGCGCATGCGCAGTGATCGCGCGAGGGCAGGAGAGCCCCAGATAGGTCGCGCATGTGCAGATAGGGGTAGGGAGTTAAGGCAGCTCTTAGGAGGTCGCGCGAGAGTAGGGAAGCATAGGGAGAGCTTGAGGCGGCCATTAGGAGTTAGTGTAGGCAGAGGGGAGGAGCGCACGCGGCCCCAATGTTATAGTAAGGGCCTCGGGACTACAATTCCCATGAGGCATAGCGAGGCAGGCACCAGGTGCTTGATAGGAGCCAATAGGGCTGTAGGACTGCCCTGGAGGGAGAATAGATACATTTCCCGGGCTTTGCATGAGTCACGTCAGTTGGAGCAGCGGAGCTGAAGGGGAAGGAAGGATGCAGGGAGTGAGTGCAGCTCCTGCATCCTGATAGGTACCCTCACCCTCCAGGTAGGCCCCAACTCCCCACCAGGTTAGTGGGTAACTGATAAGGGACGGCCCTAGATAGGGAGGTCACCCTTAGGTGTGTGTAAGGTGCAGGTTTGGCAGTGCCACAGCGGGTAGTGCTGTGTGCACTGGCAAATAGGCACAGAGTGTGTGCAGTGTGTTTACTGCGGGTTCCAGGGTGCTGTGTGTGTGTTGCTGCATGTGCTGGGCGCAGTGTGTGCAGCGTGTGTGAATGTCTGCAGGCTGACAGTGAGAGCGGTGTGTCTGCTGCAGGCTGTTAGGAGTAGCGAGTAGCTAGAAGTTAGGGAGGATTAGGGACTTGGGTAGATAAGGGAGTGGGGCAGGTTATTAATCCCGCAGGCCCTAGGAGTTTCCCCCAAGTCACCTCAGGTTGTGGTTCATCAGGGACAGGCCCTAGGTTAGGGTTCCTGTCACTTTAGGGTTAGTTAGGGATAGATAGGGATAGCGGCGGCTGCTGTTCCCGTGAGACGGTGTGTTACCGAGAGAAGGTTGTGTTCCCGTGAAGCGGTGGGACCCTCGTTGGGGTTCCTGGAGAATATCACCTGGATAGGATCAGACGGATGCATCGCACGTCTGACCCTTTGAGAAGCTTGTTGCTGACCCGAGCACCGGAGGGCTCGGAAGGTATTATGTCATCACATGTGCACCAACAGGCCTAGAGGTTTTAGTGACTGCGCAGTCACCCAGTGACTATCTCTGTAGGAGTACGGGACATTGGGTGGGGTTCTTGGGACACTGGGTGGGATCACCTGGTGTCGGGGAATCGTCCTGCGAGACGTCAAGGGTAGTGTCTCCTCGTGAGAGAGACACTGGTTATTATTATATTATTTGTAAGTAAAGTAGTTATATATAATCACTGTGTGTGTAGTTTCTTATTGGGTTCCTATGTAGGGTCATTCTACACTTCCCTAGAATCCTACATAGGTGGAGGCGCTGAAGAAGATCCGTTCCAGAGGATTCACCCCAGGCTCTCATTAGCGGAGGCTCAGACCTCCTGTGAGCCTACAGGTATACGCACCACACCGGTAACACTACATGTTCTACTCACCCACACTATATATGAGATTGGGTGGGGTGGAATACCCGTTACATTTGGAGGCGCTGCTGAGAGCAGACCTGGGGTGCCCTGTTTCATTTTTTTTAAATTGTCCCATTCCCATTTTTCACCATGTGGGCACTCTCCAGACAGGAGGTCTCCACCTGGGCCTCGAAGCTTAGTGCAACTCCTAACCACATGGTTGCCGTGGGGGCAGTCCCTGCTGGCATGTCTCTGCTGGACGTTCAGGCGCAGGTTCGGAAGCTCCCTGGCCTGGATCGTACATGGGTCTGAGGACGAAGGTATGATATCACCTGGCAGTGGAGTACTATACTGATGTATGTAGACCATGCCATAAGCGAGGAAGATGGTCCTCAATTCTTGAGTCTGTCCGAGGGTCCGAATGAGGGGTGCCCCTTTATTTACCCTGAATCGGCCGTTCCTGCATGCAACGAGAGCCCTAATGTAGTTAGCAGGACTGTGATCAAAATGGAGGCTCCTGTAGCCAGGGAGGCTAATAGTGAGTCCCACCTAACATGGCGGCTCCCGCCAACTCAAAATGACACACGTGCTTCTGACTGCCAGGCTGCTCAGAAAAGGGTTGCAGAAAACCCTCCGGGACTGGCGGAAAAACCAGAGCCCCGCCCCCGTAATGTGAGTGACTCAGTGCAGAGCCAGAGTCACTCAGTGATAGAGCACACCCCTCCTTTAAATTCCACCAGGGGGAGTGAGCACAGTGAACAGCCATTAGACCCTTCTGTTCACCAGGAGGAGGGCATTGTCGTAGACATAGAATATTTTCTTTCTGAGCAGGAAACCGAGATAGACTGTCAAGGGATACACCCTAGTGTGTATGTGGCCTGGCGTGCGCCAGGAGTAGAGTCTCTTCTCTTCATATGCTCCTGCCTGCAAGAAGCCCACGCTCAGGGAGCCAATGTGGCTCAGGGACCCCTCGACTTCAGGACCGTCGAGGTGGAAGGAGAAATGGGCATACAGTGTTTTAGCCCCACTTGTGACTGTTCTAGAGAGACATTGACATGGTGGTCCTACTGTGAATGTTGCGGTGTGCGGTTACTGAAGTCTATTGTGCCCCAGCATGCAGAAGTTTCCAGTGAAGAGGTTGAAGTCCCATCGGTGGCGATGCGCCTACCGGCGAACCACCCCAGCGGTGATGCAGAGGATACAGAGTCTGCTGTGGGTCCGTGTACCCTGGAAAAGGTGTATCCCGATGTTGCGGACCCTGCTGTGGGCCCATGTGCCCTACAATGGTCAGTCCGACCTACTACAGAGGTACCATCGGTCCTAGGCGTGGGACCAGTACCTACAGACGACCAGGGTGAGTCGACTGCCCCAGGGGTGTCGGGGGTGAGCCTCCAGGTGACCGCGGAGCACGATGGCTCCTTAAGTCTGGTCGCCCGGGCGAAGGGCTCCCCTCTTCATCGCGTCCTGGTGGAGGTGTCCTCAGTAGAAGGTAGCTGTCCAGAGAAGAGAGTGGACCAGTGTCTACCGCCGATCCTTCCGGAAGAAGGGAAGCCCATCGTCAGCCAGCCGAGTGGTAAGGCACCCCCTTGTTCCCCACAGACTCCGATGGAGGTGGCCGTGAAGAAGGCCAAAGCTACGGTTCCTGAGCGGAGTGTGAGCCCGTGTGCTCCGACACAAGTGGTCCCAGGACTGGGATCCAACGCTCCCGAGTTTTCAGCGAGTAAGTGGACTGCCCCAGAGGTGCCGGGGGCAGGTCCCGATACCACCAAGGTGGGAACTGACAGTGTCCCCGAGGACCTGTTGGCCACCATGAATCACCGCAGGGGTAAGGTGTCTACTTTTCCCCCCCTGCCAGGTGAAACCGAGACATTTCCCAGTGCTTGCTTCTCAGTGGAAGCCTCGCAAGTCCGTAGGGACAAGAACTGTGGAAAGGACGATCCAGGGGGACTGGCCTCCTTTACGCCCAAAAAGGAGCGTGCCATTCGCCAGGTGGTGGACCGCGGGAAAGGTCCTGGCCTCTTGGTCTACCGCATCCCTGCCGCGGATGACCGGGTAAAGGTCTGCTTCAGAGACACTGTGCTACTCCTTCCACCAGGGGGAGGAAGTAGCGAAGAGCCAGTAGCTGTCGCTTTAGGGTGTGCTCTCCGAGAGATTCACCACGGGGAGGCTCAAGGACGCAAAAGTGAGGTACCCCCACATGATCAGTTCAGGGCGCCCCACAAATGGTCTCAGCCCGTCTCGGGTATTAATTGGTGTGATATGCCCTGTAATTTTTCATTGTGTGAAAGTGTACCAATTAGGCCATGTTTTGAGGATGTTGCAGCCGATCTGTTAAGTGTACGGGGTATGCCATGCCATTTTTCAGTATGTGAAATTGTACCATGCTATGTCGTTCCCCAAGCGAGGGCGTTGGGTGTTTCACCAGGGGGAGAGTGTAGCCAGGTCTCCCCAGCGCTACCGCACCCCCCTCACTTGGCTGCCGATCGCGGGAGCCGCCGCGTCCAATGGCGGCTCCGTTCGGCAGTGGCAGGGGAGAGGGCGGTCAGGTCCTGGCTCGGGGGTTGCCGGGGACGCGTGCGGCCGGTTGCCAAGGCCGCACGCGCATCTCAGGGCTCCCGGCGCTCCCGGAGCCGGGCGGATAGGGCGCCGCCATTGCGGAGAGACTCGCGCATGCGCAGTGATCGCGCGAGGGCAGGAGAGCCCCAGATAGGTCGCGCATGCGCAGATAGGGGTAGGGAGTTAAGGCAGCTCTTAGGAGGTCGCGCGAGAGTAGGGAAGCATAGGGAGAGCTTGAGGCGGCCATTAGGAGTTAGTGTAGGCAGAGGGGAGGAGCGCACGCGGCCCCAATGTTATAGTAAGGGCCTCGGGACTACAATTCCCATGAGGCATAGCGAGGCAGGCACCAGGTGCTTGATAGGAGCCAATAGGGCTGTAGGACTGCCCTGGAGGGAGAATAGATACATTTCCCGGGTTTTGCTTGAGTCACGTCAGTTGGAGCAGTGGAGCTGAAGGGGAAGGAAGGATGCAGGGAGTGAGTGCAGCTCCTGCATCCTGATAGGTACCCTCACCCTCCAGGTAGGCCCCAACTCCCCACCAGGTTAGTGGGTAACTGATAAGGGACGGCCCTAGATAGGGAGGTCACCCTTAGGTGTGTGTAAGGTGCAGGTTTGGCAGTGCCACAGCGGGTAGTGCTGTGCGCACTGGCAAATAGGCACAGAGTGTGTGCAGTGTGTTTACTGCGGGTTCCAGGGTGCTGTGTGTGTGTTGCTGCATGTGCTGGGCGCAGTGTGTGCAGCGTGTGTGAATGTCTGCAGGCTGACAGTGAGAGCGGTGTGTCTGCTGCAGGCTGTTAGGAGTAGCGAGTAGCTAGAAGTTAGGGAGGATTAGGGACTTGGGTAGATAAGGGAGTGGGGCAGGTTATTAACCCCGCAGGCCCTAGGAGTTTCCCCCAAGTCACCTCAGGTTGCGGTTCATCAGGGACAGGCCCTAGGTTAGGGTTCCTGTCACTTTAGGGTTAGTTAGGGATAGATAGGGATAGCGGCGGCTGCTGTTCCCGTGAGACGGTGTGTTACCGAGAGAAGGTTGTGTTCCCGTGAAGCGGTGGGACCCTCGTTGGGGTTCCTGGAGAATATCACCTGGATAGGATCAGACGGATGCATCGCACGTCTGACCCTTTGAGAAGCTTGTTGCTGACCCGAGCACCGGAGGGCTCGGAAGGTATTATGTCATCACATGTGCACCAACAGGCCTAGAGGTTTTAGTGACTGCGCAGTCACCCAGTGACTATCTCTGTAGGAGTACGGGACATTGGGTGGGGTTCTTGGGACACTGGGTGGGATCACCTGGTGTCGGGGAATCGTCCTGCGAGACGTCAAGGGTAGTGTCTCCTCGTGAGAGAGACACTGGTTATTATTATATTATTTGTAAGTAAAGTAGTTATATATAATCACTGTGTGTGTAGTTTCTTATTGGGTTCCTATGTAGGGTCATTCTACACTTCCCTAGAATCCTACATAGGTGGAGGCGCTGAAGAAGATCCGTTCCAGAGGATTCACCCCAGGCTCTCATTAGCGGAGGCTCAGACCTCCTGTGAGCCTACAGGTATACGCACCACACCGGTAACACTACATGTTCTACTCACCCACACTATATATGAGATTGGGTGGGGTGGAATACCCGTTACATTTACTATAAAGATTTCCTTTAATATAATTAATCTGTGCTATGTAGTCCTTCTTATCTTGTAGCACACACCCATCGCTGTGACATTGGAGGTGATGCACTTATCATTTATTCGTGGGATTTTATCCCTCAACGCCTTGTGATAACTTCTTTCCTGTGAGTAGGCTGGGCATAGAGCAAAGAATACAACTTCTACATTTTCCCTGTGTTCCTACGTCTGCACTTATATTTTCTGTGTCGCTGTTTTCTTCTTTCCCCCATGCTCCCCCTGGATTTCACACAAAAATACAGTTATCGCTCAGTACCAAAAACAAACAATCAAGTATAAGGCTCCAGGTGCGTAGGAAGGAGATAAAGCAAAAACACAAATGGCAAACAGAATCACACAGGTCCCTATTGGCACGCACTCATGATGCACAAGTATAATTTAACAAGGATACATATCCATTAATTTCAACCAAAACTCCCACTACCCCAATGAGGGTATATCAACAATAACAGACAGACAGTCTGTATAAAAACAGAAAATAACAAAACTTTAATGTTGACAGATAGTCACGCCGAAACAAGTGTAAGTATGTACAGGTAAGTTAAAAAAGGAATAAAAATGATCCCCTGAGGCGAGGTGTATCAGGTGGAAAGTTAGTAGTGAAATCAATCGGCTTGGTAGCTGTATTGTAATAATCTTAGCCTCACTACAAATCATTCCATATATATAAGGTGGTGCGGTAATTACTAATATAACCCTGCTAAGGTATATACCCTACAAACTGAATACACATGTGGTATATCGTAAGCTGCAGCCGAAGCAGAGGTAAATATAATAAAGAGTGTGGTGTATAACAACATACACGCTGTATGTGCAGGCAATAGATAGTGGTGCAGTGATAAACACCTATACGCCTAAGAATGCCTCTGTCAGATAATGCCCCAACACTCAACCCCAAAACTGATAATATCAGAAGGCTGCAGCTGCAACACCACAATGTCAGCAGTGTCTGGTATACGACCGTATCTCCAAGCAGAGTGAGGAATTCTCTCGCCACCACTGTCCTGCCCCTGAAGAAGTGTCTACGGACACGAAACGGTGTCGGGGTGCAGTGACGTCACATTTGTGGCGCCTGCGAGCGGGACGGTGTTCAGGACAGTGGTGGCGGGATCCAATAAACCACTTTTATGGGATTATCTCTTGTGCTGTGCCGTTATATTGGATCACAGACTATAACTATTTACAGGGCTCAACAAATCCTCTTGTCTGCTCGCCACGGGTGATTGCATTTTAGCCGCAGGCAAGCCATCATGGCCGCCTAATCAACATGCGGTTCTTTAAGCCTTTTCCCCTGCAATTCAAGCTGTGTGCGCCTAAAAGTTAAAATCCCCCCGCCCCTGATTGGTGGAGGTGCAGAAAACCTCCCCCCCCCCCCCCACCTCCGTGTCTCTGATTGGTGTACTGCTGCTGAGACACCTGCAGGAGCTAAAGGCGTGTCTGCAGCACCTTCTCCCTCACAGCACAAAGCAGCAAAGTGCAGCCTGTCCCCTGCTCTCCCCCCGATCTCACTGCACAGCCTGTGCTCCGCTCTGCCCCCTGTCTCCCCGCACAGCCTGTCCCACCCTCTCCTCCCTTTCCCCCCGCGCAGCCTGTCCCCCGATCTCACCCCACAGACAAGAGGCAGCGATAGGGACGCCGAGCAGGTAAGGCTGCGTCCATAGACATTACAGCCGTGCGGAGGCGCACAGAGGCTGAGGGAAAGCGTGTGCTTTCCCTGGCCATGGTACGCGCGCCGTCCGTGGGCGCGTCTATGGGTGTGTCAGTGACTTCATTCAGGTCAAGCAATACTGATATACACAGGAATCTATGGCTAAAACAGTGTAGAGAGGGAAAAAAAACAAACAGATATGGACTGTAGACAAGGTAGGGTGTTAAAAGTGTTTGAAGCCAGGGGAGGGTGACAAGGAAAGGTGTGGAGGGGGAGGGGTGCTGGGGGGTGGGGGGGAGGGGAGAGAAAGGGGGGGGAGAGAAAGTGTGGATAATAATAGAGGCAAGCAGGATAATTACAAACAATTTTGATAGGGTGTGAGAAAACCCATGTCCGCATTAAGTCCTTTGGTTTTGGTGTCAAAGAGTCTTATCTTTCTGAGTTCAAATGTTTTCTGTTCTTGGGTGCGTTTAAACATTCCATTGAGGATTTTGATTTTTAAATCATGTATGGAATGATCTGGCTGTGAGAAATGATGTCCCACAGGTGAGCAGTATCTTCCTTTATGTTTAAACGCACCCAAGAATGGAAAACATTTGAACCCAGACTGATAAGACTCTTTGACACCAAAACCAAAGGACTTAATGCGGACATGGGTTTTCTCACACCCTATCAAAATTGTTTGTAATTATCCTGATTGCCTCTATTCTTATCCACACTTTCTCTCCCCCCCCACCCCCCAGCATCCCACCCCCTCCCCACCTTTCCTTGTCACCCTCCCCTGGCTTCAATCACTTTTAACACCCTACCTTATCTACAGTACTATCTGTTTTTTTCCCCTCTCTAAACTGTTTTAGCCATAGATTCCCCCCTATTGTGGATATATTGACCCTATGGTGTGTGGCTACAGCAGGACCAGGAGCGACTCGACCGTCTGCACTATGTGCAGGTAACTGGGGCTGCTGTTCCAAGGAGCTGTGCTTTCCTCATACCTGCATTCAGGTCACCTTTACTCATACTTTTCTTCGGAGATGCACGCTACTGCAGCACAGGCGGAAGAAACTTAGTATTGCAGGGGACTGCTCATGCAGCCACTGCTTCTATGCTATGGGACTGATACATTAAACAGTGGCTTATGCGTTGCTATCTCACTATATGAAGATGATTTACATTGAGGGGTTCATGAAGGAAGTGATGGGTACCTTTGCCAATCGGGTCATTGAAGAGGGGTGTTCCGCTGCGCGGTTCTGTCTTTCCCCCTCTCCCTCCCTCCCATCCTCCCTCTGCCGAATGGTCTCACCGTGGACGTATATATATATATATATATATATATATATATATATATATATATGTTATATACACACACAGGTCTCTTTGTGTGTGTAATATAAATATATATATATATTATTATTTTTTAAATCTACAGTATATATAGATGATGGCAAATGAAAAGAATCACATGTCTCAGACAGGTCTGCAACCCAGCTTTGTACTGTTATCATCTAGCACACAGTGCTTCCACTGCAGCAAGGGATTCTTGGAGATTACATGTAAATGAGCTACAAGGGTAGATGATGGATAGATTAGATATGTATATGTACTGTATGTGTGTATGTGCCAAACCTGGGCAAAGACACAGAAAGTTTTCTATGTATATATAAAATAGATTTAAAATCAGAGACAGAACATAAAACACAGACAGAGCTCAGTGCACATCCAGTGAAACTTATACATGGTACAGTGCCTAAATATATATGTATACATATCTATAAAATAAAATGGTCTTTTAGTTTAACATTTTGGCCAAATTGTTGCAAGCCCCTGAGCCACTACACGGCAGACCACACCTCAAGGGTCCCTAACACTAATATAAATTCTTAATAACCTGTGCATTACCAGGAAGAATGATTTATAATAAATCTGTCAAAATTAGTTGCATAGTTCTAAGTCTGATTGAAGCTTTTATTAACCTGTAACCATTTAAATGTGGGGGGGGGGGGGGGAGGGGAAGGTGAGCTTCAATTAGGTAGGAGGTTGCCACCCTCCAATCAGGTAAGACTACCGTGTATAAGTTTCACTGGATGTGCACTGAGCTCTGTCTGTGTTTCATGTTCTGTCTCTGGTTTTAAATATATATATTGCCATGCTCAGTAGCACTCCTCTGTGACACTTATATGCTTATATATATGTTGTGGTTATTTTGGGGGTTCAATATGAGCTTGCAGGTGTCCTGTATATATATATATAAAACAGGAAATATGTTAAAACATCCGTTTACTCAACCACAGCATAAAAAGACAGAAAAGACCTAAGTGCCACGGTGCCTGTCCCGCCTCATACAGGGTGACAAAGTGACACAGACAGAGGGGACCTAACTCCCATTGAGCCTGTTCCTCCCATTGTTGGGGTGACACAGGGACATTCACTACTCACCGTCCTCCCCCACCGCTGCGTGACACGTCTCACGTCCCCGTCCCAGCCGCTGGGACATGGAGCGCAAGTAGTGCGCCAGGCCCCCCGCGCTGGAGTCCTGGGGACCCCGTGCCCTCCGGAACAAGGACGGCGTTTTTTTGCAGGGCCCCTGGATATCCTTGACCTGGGACCCCCGAGACCGCCTCCAGCCCTGCAGTCTGCCCCACACACTGCCCTTTTGCCCGGGTTCCGTCTTCCATTGGTAAGAGCTGAGGGGGGTGGGCTCCAGTGGGGCCGAGTCTTGGGCCACTGCGTCCTCACATAGCTCAACCATCTCTGCAATCTCCCCCTTCCGCGCACTCTTTCTCTGCCTGGCACTTTGCACTCTTTCTGCTGTCTCAGGTGTCTTATCTCTCTTCTGGGCACTCTGTCTCACTTTCCGCTCGCTGATGTGAACTCTCCTCTTCTGCCTTGCTCCCGCTCTGCCGTGCACTCTCTTGCTCTCCACCCTGCACTCTCTCTGCCCGGCTTTCTCTACCTTTCCGCCCTGCACTCTCTCTCTCTGCCCTGCACTCTTTCTCTCCACCCTGCACTCTCTCTGCCCAGCTTTCTTTCCCTCTCTGCCCTGCACCCTCTCTGCCCGGCTTTCTCTCCCTCTCTGCCCTGCTTTCTTTCCCTCTCTGCCCTGCACTCTCTCTGCCCGGCTTTCTCTCCCTCTCTGCCCCGCACTCTCTCGCTCTCTGCCCCGCACTCTCTCCCTCTGCCCTGCACTCTCTCCCTCTCTGCCCCGCACTCTCTCCCTATCTGCCCTGCACTCTCTCCTTCTGCCCTGCACTCTCTCCCTCTCTGCCCTGCACTCTCTCCTTCTGCCCTGCACTGTCTCCTTCTGCCCTGCACTCTCTCCCTATCTGCCCTGCACTCTCTCCCTATCTGCCCTGCACTCTCTCCCTCTCTGCCCTGCACTCTCTCCCTCTCCGCCCTACACTATCTCTCAGCTCTGCAGTTTCTCTCTTAAACCTTCTTCACTCGCTTCCTCTGTCTTTCTCACTCTATCTGTCTAGCCCTCTTCCTGCCAGTCTAACTGTCCCTCTCTCACTTCTTTTGCCTACCTGTCTATCTGCCTGTCTCTCTCCCCATCCTTCCCTCATATAACTATCTTCCCCCTACTTTCTCTTCCAGTCTCTTTTCTCTCCCTTTCTCACTCTTTTTCTTTCTTTCTTCCTTGTGTCTCTGCATCTGTCTGCCTCTGTCTTTTCTTCTCTCACAACAGGAAATGTGAGGTTTTGAGTTTTGTTTTTTGTATTAACCGTTAACCTGTGACAGCGCAAAACTCCAGAGATGCTCTGCAGGTCTCTGGCGAGGGGAGGAGTTAGTAATTGAGCGATTCTCTGCAGGTCTCTGGCGAAGGAGGGGTTAATATTGGAGCGACTCTGTGGGTCTCTTACAAGGAAAGGGGCCAGGGAGTGACATTCTGCAAAGTCTCTGTCAGGGAAGGGGATCACGATGTGACACTGCGGGTCTCTGTCAGGGAAGGGAATCACAGTGTGACACTGCGGGTCTCTGTCAGGGAAGGGGATCACGGTGTGACACTGCGGGTCTCTGTCAGAGAAGGGAATCATGGTGTGACCCTGCAGGTCTCTGTCATGGAAGGGGATCATGGTGTGACACTGCGGGTCTCTGTCAGAGAAGGGGATCACGATGTGACACTGCGGGTCTCTGTCAGGGAAGGGGATCACGATGTGACATTGCAGGTCTCTGTCAGGGAAGGGGATCACGGTGTGACACTGCGGGTCTCTGTCAGGGAAGGGGGCCACGATGTGACACTGCGGGTCTCTGTCAGGGAAGGGGATCACGATGTGACATTGCAGGTCTCTGTCAGGGAAGGGGATCACGATGTGACACTGCAGGTCTCTGTCAGGGAAGGGGATCATGGTGTGACACTGCGGGTCTCTGTCAGGGAAGGGGATCACGGTGTGACACTGCGGGTCTCTGTCAGGGAAGGGAATCACAGTGTGACACTGCAGGTCTCTGTCAGGGAAGGGGATCATGGTGTGACACTGCAGTGTCTTTGTCAGGGAAGGGGATCACGATGTGACACTGCGGGTCTCTGTCAGGGAAGGGGATCACGGTGTGACACTGCAGTGTCTCTGTCAGGGAAGGGGATCACGGTGTGACACTGCGGGTCTCTGTCAGGGAAGGGGATCACGGTGTGACACTGCAGGTCTCTGTCAGAGAAGGGGATCACGGTGTGACACTGCGGGTCTCTGTCAGAGAAGGGAATCACGGTGTGACACTGCGGGTCTCTGTCAGAGAAGGGAATCACGGTGTGACACTGCGGGTCTCTGTCAGAGAAGGGAATCACGGTGTGACACTGCAGTGTCTCTGTCAGAGAAGGGGATCACGGTGTGACACTGCGGGTCTGTCAGGGAAGGGGATCACGGTGTGACACTGCGGGTCTTTGTCAGGGAAGGGGATCACGGTGTGAAACTGCGGGTCTCTGTCAGGGAAGGGGATCATGGTGTGACACTGCAGTGTCTCTGTCAGAGAAGGGGATCACGGTGTGACACTGCGGGTCTGTCAGGGAAGGGGATCACAGTGTGACACTGCAGTGTCTCTGTCAGAGAAGGGGATCACGGTGTGACACTGCGGGTCTTTGTCAGGGAAGGGGATCACAGTGTGACACTGCAGTGTCTCTGTCAGAGAAGAGGATCACGATGTGACACTGCAGTGTCTCTGTCAGGGAAGGGGATCACAGTGTGACACTGCAGTGTCTCTGTCAGAGAAGGGGATCACGGTGTGACACTGCAGGTCTGTCAGGGAAGGGGATCACGGTGTGACACTGCGGGTCTTTGTCAGGGAAGGGGATCACGGTGTGAAACTGCGGGTCTCTGTCAGGGAAGGGGATCATGGTGTGACACGGCAGTGTCTCTGTCAGGGAAGGGGATCATGGTGTGACATTGCAGGTCTCTGTCAGGGAAGGGAATCACAGTGTGACACTGCGGGTCTCTGTCAGGGAAGGGGATCATGGTGTGACACTGCGGGTCTCTGTCAGGGAAGGGGATCACGGTGTGACACTGCGGGTCTCTGTCAGGGAAGGGGATCACGGTGTGACACTGCAGTGTCTCTGTCAGGGAAGGGGATCACGGTGTGACACTGTGGGTCTCTGTCAGAGAAGGGGATCACGGTGTGACACTGCTGGTCTCTGTCAGAGAAGGGGATCACGGTGTGACACTGCGGGTCTCTGTCAGGGAAGGGGATCACGATGTGACACTGCTGATCTCTGTCAGAGAAGGGGATCACGGTGTGACACTGCGGGTCTGTCAGGGAAGGGGATCACGGTGTGACACTGCAGGTCTCTGTCAGAGAAGGGGATCACGGTGTGACACTGCGGGTCTCTGTCAGAGAAGGGAATCACGGTGTGACACTGCGGGTCTCTGTCAGAGAAGGGAATCACGGTGTGACACTGCGGGTCTGTCAGAGAAGGGAATCACGGTGTGACACTGCAGTGTCTCTGTCAGAGAAGGGGATCACGATGTGACACTGCGGGTCTTTGTCAGGGAAGGGGATCACAGTGTGACACTGCAGTGTCTCTGTCAGAGAAGGGGATCATGGTGTGACACTGCAGTGTCTTTGTCAGGGAAGGGAATCACGGTGTGACACTGCAGTGTCTTTGTCAGGGAAGGGGATCACGGGGTGACACTGCTGGTCTCTGTCAGGGAAGGGGATCATGATGTGACACTGCGGGTCTCTGTCAGGGAAGGGGATCACGGTGTGACACTGCAGTGTCTCTGTCAGGGAAGGGGATCACGGTGTGACACTGCGGGTCTCTGTCAGAGAAGGGGATCACGGTGTGACACTGCTGGTCTCTGTCAGGGAAGGGGATCACGATGTGACACTGCTGGTCTCTGTCAGAGAAGGGGATCACAGTGTGACACTGCTGGTCTCTGTCAGAGAAGGGGATCACGGTGTGACACTGCGGGTCTCTGTCAGGGAAGGGGATCACGATGTGACACTGCTGATCTCTGTCAGAGAAGGGGATCACGGTGTGACACTGCGGGTCTGTCAGGGAAGGGGATCACGGTGTGACACTGCAGGTCTCTGTCAGAGAAGGGGATCACGGTGTGACACTGCGGGTCTCTGTCAGAGAAGGGAATCACGGTGTGACACTGCGGGTCTCTGTCAGAGAAGGGAATCACGGTGTGACACTGCGGGTCTCTGTCAGAGAAGGGAATCACGGTGTGACACTGCGGGTCTGTCAGGGAAGGGGATCACGGTGTGACACTGTGGGTCTTTGTCAGGGAAGGGGATCACAGTGTGACACTGCAGTGTCTCTGTCAGAGAAGGGGATCACGGTGTGACAGTGCGGGTCTTTGTCAGGGAAGGGGATCACAGTGTGACACTGCAGTGTCTCTGTCAGAGAAGGGGATCATGGTGTGACACTGCAGTGTCTTTGTCAGGGAAGGGAATCACGGTGTGACACTGCAGTGTCTTTGTCAGGGAAGGGGATCACGATGTGACACTGCGGGTCTCTGTCAGGGAAGGGGATCACGGTGTGACACTGCAGTGTCTCTGTCAGGGAAGGGGATCACGGTGTGACACTGCGGGTCTATGTCAGAGAAGGGGATCACGGTGTGACACTGCTGGTCTCTGTCAGAGAAGGGGATCACGGTGTGACACTGCGGGTCTCTGTCAGGGAAGGGGATCACGATGTGACACTGCTGGTCTCTGTCAGAGAAGGGGATCACGGTGTGACACTGCAGTGTCTCTGTCAGAGAAGGGGATCACGGTGTGACACTGCAGTGTCTCTGTCAGGGAAGGGGATCACAGTGTGACACTGCAGTGTCTCTGTCAGAGAAGGGGATCACGGTGTGACACTGCGGGTCTGTCAGGGAAGGGGATCACGGTGTGACACTGCGGGTCTTTGTCAGGGAAGGGGATCACGGTGTGAAACTGCGGGTCTGTCAGGGAAGGGGATCACAGTGTGACACTGCAGTGTCTCTGTCAGGGAAGGGGATCACGGTGTGACATTGCAGGTCTCTGTCAGGGAAGGGGATCACGATGTGACACTGCAGGTCTCTGTCAGGGAAGGGAATCACAGTGTGACACTGCGGGTCTCTGTCAGGGAAGGGGATCATGGTGTGACACTGCGGGTCTCTGTCAGGGATGGGGATCACGGTGTGACACTGCGGGTCTCTGTCAGAGATGGGGATCACGGTGTGACACTGCTGATCTCTGTCAGAGAAGGGGGTCACAGTGTGACACTGCTGGTCTCTGTCAGAGAAGGGGATCACGGTGTGACACTGCGGGTCTCTGTCAGGGAAGGGGATCACGATGTGACACTGCTGATCTCTGTCAGAGAAGGGGGTCACGGTGTGGCACTGCGGGTCTGTCAGGGAAGGGGATCACGGTGTGACACTGCGGGTCTCTGTCAGGGAAGGGGATCACGGTGTGACACTGCAGGTCTCTGTCAGGGAAGGGGATCACGGTGTGACACTGCTGGTCTCTGTCAGAGAAGGGGATCACGGTGTGACACTGCGGGTCTCTGTCAGAGAAGGGAATCACGGTGTGACACTGCGGGTCTCTGTCAGAGAAGGGAATCACGGTGTGAAACTGCAGGTCTCTGTCAGGGAAGGGGATCACGGTGTGACCCTGCGTGTCTCTGTCAGAGAAGGGGATCACAGTGACACTGCGGGTCTCTGTCAGGGAATGGGATCATGGTGTGACACTGCGGGTCTCTGTCAGAGAAAGGGATCACGGTGTGACACTGCAGTGTCTCTGTCAGGGAAGGGGATCACGGTGTGACACTGCAGTGTCTCTGTCAGGGAAGGGGATCATTGTGTGACACTGCGGGTCTCTGTCAGGGAAGGGGATCACGGTGTGACCCTGTGAGTCTCTGTCAGGGAAGGGGATCACGGTGACACTGCGGGTCTCTGTCAGGGAAGGGGATCATGGTGTGACACTGTGGGTCTCTGTCAGAGAAGGGGATCATGGTGTGACACTGCGGGTCTGTCAGGGAAGGGGATCACGGTGTGACACTGTGGGTCTCTGTCAGGAAAGGGAATCACGGTGTGACCCTGCGGATCTCAGTCAGGGAAGGGGATCACGGTGTGACACTGCGGGTCTCTGTCAGGAAAGGGAATCACGATGTGGCACTGCGGGTCTCTGTCAGGCAAGGGAATCACGATGTGACCCTGTGGGTCTCTATCAGAGAAGGGGATCACGGTGTGACACTGCAGTATCTCTGTCTATCGGGGAAGGGGATCACGGTGTGACACTGCGGGCCTGTCAGGGAAGGGGATCACGATGTGGCACTGCGGGTCTCTGTCAGGGAAGGGGATCACGGTGTGACACTGCGGGCCTGTCAGGGAAGGGGATCACGATGTGGCACTGCGGGTCTCTGTCAGGGAAGGTGATCACGATGTGACACTGCGGGTCTCTGTCAGAGAACGGGATCACGGTGTGACACTGTGGGTCTCTGTCAGGAAAGGGAATCACGGTGTGACGCTGCGGATCTCAGTCAGGGAAGGGGATCACGGTGTGACCCTGTGGGTCTCTGTCAGAGAAGGGGATCACGGTGTGACACTGCAGTGTCTCTGTCTATCGGGGAAGGGGATCACGGTGTGACACTGCAGGGTCTCTGTCAGAGAAGGGGATCACGGTGTGACCCTGCGGATCTCAGTCAGGGAAGGGGATCACGGTGTGACACTGCGGGTCTCTGTCAGGAAAGGGAATCACGATGTGGCACTGCGGGTCTCTGTCAGGGAAGGGAATTACGATGTGACCCTGTGGGTCTCTGTCAGGGAAGGGAATCACGGTGTGACACTGCGGGTCTCTATCAGAGAAGGGGATCACGGTGTGACACTGCAGTGTCTCTGTCTATCGGGGAAGGGGATCACGGTGTGACACTGCGGGCCTGTCAGGGAAGGGGATCACGATGTGGCACTGCGGGTCTCTGTCAGGGAAGGGGATCACGGTGTGACACTGCGGGTCTCTGTCAGGGAAGGGGATCACGGTGTGACACTGCGGGCCTGTCAGGGAAGGGGATCACGATGTGGCACTGCGGGTCTCTGTCAGGGAAGGGGATCACGATGTGACACTGCGGGTCTCTGTCAGAGAACGGGATCACGGTGTGACACTGTGGGTCTCTGTCAGGAAAGGGAATCACGGTGTGACGCTGCGGATCTCAGTCAGGGAAGGGGATCACGGTGTGACCCTGTGGGTCTCTGTCAGAGAAGGGGATCACGGTGTGACACTGCAGTGTCTCTGTCTATCGGGGAAGGGGATCACGGTGTGACACTGCAGGGTCTCTGTCAGAGAAGGGGATCACGGTGTGACACTGCAGTGTCTCTGTCTATCGGGGAAGGGAATCACGGTGTGACACTGCAGTGTTTCTGTCAGAGAAGGGGATCACGGTGTGACACTGCAGTGTCTATGTCTATCGGGGAAGGGGATCACGGTGTGACACTGCGGGCCTGTCAGGGAAGGGGATCACGATGTGGCACTGCGGGTCTCTGTCAGGGAAGGGGATCACGGTGTGACACTGCGGGTCTCTGTCAGGGAAGGGGATCACGGTGTGACACTGCGGG
The DNA here is from genome assembly GCF_040206685.1 of Ascaphus truei. NCBI lineage: Eukaryota > Metazoa > Chordata > Amphibia > Anura > Ascaphidae > Ascaphus > Ascaphus truei. Next base: position 13,494,088 of record NC_134502.1, read on the forward strand.
CCTGTCAGGGAAGGGGATCACGATGTGGCACTGCGGGTCTCTGTCAGGGAAGGTGATCACGATGTGACACTGCGGGTCTCTGTCAGGGAAGGGGATCACGGTGTGACACTGTGGGTCTCTGTCAGGGAAGGGGATCATGGTGTGACACTGTGGGTCTCTGTCAGAGAAGGGGATCACGGTGTGACACTGTGGGTCTCTGTCAGGAAAGGGAATCACGGTGTGACCCTGCGGATCTCAGTCAGGGAAGGGGATCACGGTGTGACACTGCGGGTCTCTGTCAGAGAAGGGGATCACGGTGTGACACTGCAGTGTCTCTGTCTATCGGGGAAGGGGATCATGGTTTGACACTGCGGGCCTGTCAGGGAAGGGGATCACGGTGTGACATTGTGGGTCTTTGTCAGGGAAGGGGATCACGGTGTGACCCTGCGGGTCTCTGTCAGGGAAGGGGATTACGGTGTGACACTGAAGGTCTCTGTCAGAGAAGGGGATCATGGTGTGACAATGCGGGTCTCTGTCAGAGAAGGGGATCACTGTGTGACACTGCAGTGTCTCTGTCTATCGGGGAAGGGGATCACGGTGTGACACTGCGGGCCTGTCAGGGAAGGGGATCACGGTGTGACACTGCGGGTCTTTGTCAGGGAAGGGGATCACGGTGTGACACTGCGGGTCTCTGTCAAGGAAGGGAATCATGGTGTGAAACTGTGGGTCTCTGTCAGGGAAGGGGATCATGGTGTGACACTGTGGGTCTCTGTCAGAGAAGGGGATCACGGTGTGACACTGTGGGTCTCTGTCAGGAAAGGGAATCACGGTGTGACCCTGCGGATCTCAGTCAGGGAAGGGGATCACGGTGTGACACTGCAGTGTCTCTGTCTATCGGGGAAGGGGATCACGGTGTGACACTGCAGGCCTGTCAGGGAAGGGGATCACGGTGTGACACTGCGGGTCTCTGTCAGGGAAGGGGATCACGGCGACACTGCGGGTCTCTGTCAAGGAAGGGAATCATGGTGTGAAACTGTGGGTCTCTGTCAGAGAAGGGGATCACGGTGTGACACTGTGGGTCTCTGTCAGGAAAGGGAATCACGGTGTGACCCTGCGGATCTCAGTCAGGGAAGGGGATCACGGTGTGACACTGCAGTGTCTCTGTCTATCGGGGAAGGGGATCACGGTGTGACACTGCAGGCCTGTCAGGGAAGGGGATCACGATGTGGCACTGCGGGTCTCTGTCAGGGAAGGGGATCACGGTGTGACACTGCGGGTCTCTGTCAGGGAAGGGGATCACGGTGTGACACTGCGGGCCTGTCAGGGAAGGGGATCACGATGTGGCACTGCGGGTCTCTGTCAGGGAAGGTGATCACGATGTGACACTGCGGGTCTCTGTCAGAGAACGGGATCACGGTGTGACACTGTGGGTCTCTGTCAGGAAAGGGAATCACGGTGTGACGCTGCGGATCTCAGTCAGGGAAGGGGATCACGGTGTGACCCTGTGGGTCTCTGTCAGGGAAGGGAATCACGGTGTGACACTGCGGGTCTCTGTCAGAGAAGGGGATCACGGTGTGACACTGCAGTGTCTCTGTCTATCGGTGAAGGGGATCACGGTGTGACACTGCAGGGTCTCTGTCAGAGAAGGGGATCACGGTGTGACACTGCAGTGTCTCTGTCTATCGGGGAAGGGACTCACGGTGTGACACTGCAGGGTTTCTGTCAGAGAAGGGGATCACGGTGTGACACTGCAGTGTCTCTGTCTATCGGGGAAGGGGATCACGGTGTGACACTGCGGGCCTGTCAGGGAAGGGGATCACGATGTGGCACTGCGGGTCTCTGTCAGGGAAGGGGATCACGGTGTGACACTGCGGGTCTCTGTCAGGGAAGGGGATCACGGTGTGACACTGTGGGTCTCTGTCAGGGAAGGGGATCACGGTGACACTGCGGGTCTCTGTCAGAGAAGGGGATCATGGTGTGACACTGTGGGTCTCTGTCAGGGAAGGGGATCATGGTGTGACACTGTGGGTCTCTGTCAGAGAAGGGGATCACGGTGTGGCACTGTGGGTCTCTGTCAGGAAAGGGAATCACGGTGTGACCCTGCGGATCTCAGTCAGGGAAGGGGATCACGGTGTGACCCTGTGGGTCTCTGTCAGAGAAGGGGATCACGGTGTGACACTGCAGTGTCTCTGTCTATCGGGGAAGGGGATCACGGTGTGACACTGCGGGCCTGTCAGGGAAGGGGATCACGATGTGGCACTGCGGGTCTCTGTCAGGGAAGGTGATCACGATGTGACACTGCGGGTCTCTGTCAGAGAACGGGATCACGGTGTGACACTGTGGGTCTCTGTCAGGAAAGGGAATCACGGTGTGACGCTGCGGATCTCAGTCAGGGAAGGGGATCACGGTGTGACCCTGTGGGTCTCTGTCAGAGAAGGGGATCACGGTGTGACACTGCAGTGTCTCTGTCAGAGAAGGGGATCACGGTGTGACCCTGCGGATCTCAGTCAGGGAAGGGGATCACGGTGTGACACTGCGGGTCTCTGTCAGGAAAGGGAATCACGATGTGGCACTGCGGGTCTCTGTCAGGGAAGGGAATTACGATGTGACCCTGTGGGTCTCTGTCAGGGAAGGGAATCACGGTGTGACACTGCGGGTCTCTATCAGAGAAGGGGATCACGGTGTGACACTGCAGTGTCTCTGTCTATCGGGGAAGGGGATCACGGTGTGACACTGCGGGCCTGTCAGGGAAGGGGATCACGATGTGGCACTGCGGGTCTCTGTCAGGGAAGGGGATCACGGTGTGACACTGCGGGTCTCTGTCAGGGAAGGGGATCACGGTGTGACACTGCGGGCCTGTCAGGGAAGGGGATCACGATGTGGCACTGCGGGTCTCTGTCAGGGAAGGGGATCACGATGTGACACTGCGGGTCTCTGTCAGAGAACGGGATCACGGTGTGACACTGTGGGTCTCTGTCAGGAAAGGGAATCACGGTGTGACGCTGCGGATCTCAGTCAGGGAAGGGGATCACGGTGTGACCCTGTGGGTCTCTGTCAGAGAAGGGGATCACGGTGTGACACTGCAGTGTCTCTGTCTATCGGGGAAGGGGATCACGGTGTGACACTGCAGGGTCTCTGTCAGAGAAGGGGATCACGGTGTGACACTGCAGTGTCTCTGTCTATCGGGGAAGGGAATCACGGTGTGACAATGCAGTGTTTCTGTCAGAGAAGGGGATCACGGTGTGACACTGCAGTGTCTATGTCTATCGGGGAAGGGGATCACGGTGTGACACTGCGGGCCTGTCAGGGAAGGGGATCACGATGTGGCACTGCGGGTCTCTGTCAGGGAAGAGGATCACGGTGTGACACTGCGGGTCTCTGTCAGGGAAGGGGATCACGGTGTGACACTGCGGGCCTGTCAGGGAAGGGGATCACGATGTGGCACTGCGGGTCTCTGTCAGGGAAGGTGATCACGATGTGACACTGCGGGTCTCTGTCAGGGAAGGGGATCACGGTGTGACACTGTGGGTCTCTGTCAGGGAAGGGGATCATGGTGTGACACTGTGGGTCTCTGTCAGAGAAGGGGATCACGGTGTGACACTGTGGGTCTCTGTCAGGAAAGGGAATCACGGTGTGACCCTGCGGATCTCAGTCAGGGAAGGGGATCACGGTGTGACACTGCGGGTCTCTGTCAGAGAAGGGGATCACGGTGTGACACTGCAGTGTCTCTGTCTATCGGGGAAGGGGATCATGGTGTGACACTGCGGGCCTGTCAGGGAAGGGGATCACGGTGTGACATTGTGGGTCTTTGTCAGGGAAGGGGATCACGGTGTGACCCTGCGGGTCTCTGTCAGGGAAGGGGATTACGGTGTGACACTGAAGGTCTCTGTCAGAGAAGGGGATCATGGTGTGACAATGCGGGTCTCTGTCAGAGAAGGGGATCACTGTGTGACACTGCAGTGTCTCTGTCTATCGGGGAAGGGGATCACGGTGTGACACTGCGGGCCTGTCAGGGAAGGGGATCACGGTGTGACACTGCGGGTCTTTGTCAGGGAAGGGGATCACGGTGTGACACTGCGGGTCTCTGTCAAGGAAGGGAATCATGGTGTGAAACTGTGGGTCTCTGTCAGGGAAGGGGATCATGGTGTGACACTGTGGGTCTCTGTCAGAGAAGGGGATCACGGTGTGACACTGTGGGTCTCTGTCAGGAAAGGGAATCACGGTGTGACCCTGCGGATCTCAGTCAGGGAAGGGGATCACGGTGTGACACTGCAGTGTCTCTGTCTATCGGGGAAGGGGATCACGGTGTGACACTGCAGGCCTGTCAGGGAAGGGGATCACGGTGTGACACTGCGGGTCTCTGTCAGGGAAGGGGATCACGGCGACACTGCGGGTCTCTGTCAAGGAAGGGAATCATGGTGTGAAACTGTGGGTCTCTGTCAGAGAAGGGGATCACGGTGTGACACTGTGGGTCTCTGTCAGGAAAGGGAATCACGGTGTGACCCTGCGGATCTCAGTCAGGGAAGGGGATCACGGTGTGACACTGCAGTGTCTCTGTCTATCGGGGAAGGGGATCACGGTGTGACACTGCAGGCCTGTCAGGGAAGGGGATCACGATGTGGCACTGCGGGTCTCTGTCAGGGAAGGGGATCACGGTGTGACACTGCGGGTCTCTGTCAGGGAAGGGGATCACGGTGTGACACTGCGGGCCTGTCAGGGAAGGGGATCACGATGTGGCACTGCGGGTCTCTGTCAGGGAAGGTGATCACGATGTGACACTGCGGGTCTCTGTCAGAGAACGGGATCACGGTGTGACACTGTGGGTCTCTGTCAGGAAAGGGAATCACGGTGTGACGCTGCGGATCTCAGTCAGGGAAGGGGATCACGGTGTGACCCTGTGGGTCTCTGTCAGGGAAGGGAATCACGGTGTGACACTGCGGGTCTCTGTCAGAGAAGGGGATCACGGTGTGACACTGCAGTGTCTCTGTCTATCGGTGAAGGGGATCACGGTGTGACACTGCAGGGTCTCTGTCAGAGAAGGGGATCACGGTGTGACACTGCAGTGTCTCTGTCTATCGGGGAAGGGACTCACGGTGTGACACTGCAGGGTTTCTGTCAGAGAAGGGGATCACGGTGTGACACTGCAGTGTCTCTGTCTATCGGGGAAGGGGATCACGGTGTGACACTGCGGGCCTGTCAGGGAAGGGGATCACGATGTGGCACTGCGGGTCTCTGTCAGGGAAGGGGATCACGGTGTGACACTGCGGGTCTCTGTCAGGGAAGGGGATCACGGTGTGACACTGTGGGTCTCTGTCAGGGAAGGGGATCACGGTGACACTGCGGGTCTCTGTCAGAGAAGGGGATCATGGTGTGACACTGTGGGTCTCTGTCAGGGAAGGGGATCATGGTGTGACACTGTGGGTCTCTGTCAGAGAAGGGGATCACGGTGTGGCACTGTGGGTCTCTGTCAGGAAAGGGAATCACGGTGTGACCCTGCGGATCTCAGTCAGGGAAGGGGATCACGGTGTGACCCTGTGGGTCTCTGTCAGAGAAGGGGATCACGGTGTGACACTGCAGTGTCTCTGTCTATCGGGGAAGGGGATCACGGTGTGACACTGCGGGCCTGTCAGGGAAGGGGATCACGGTGTGACATTGCGGGTCTTTGTCAGGGAAGGGGATCACGGTGTGACCCTGCGGGTCTCTGTCAGGGAAGGGGATTACGATGTGACACTGAAGGTCTCTGTCAGAGAAGGGGATCATGGTGTGACAATGCGGGTCTCTGTCAGAGAAGGGGATCACTGTGTGACACTGCGGGTCTCTGTCAAGGAAGGGAATCATGGTGTGAAACTGTGGGTCTCTGTCAGAGAAGGGGATCACGGTGTGACCCTGCGAGTCTCTGTCAGGGAAGGGGATCACGGTGTGACACTGCGGGTCTCTGTCAGAGAAGGGGATGATGGTGTGACACTGTGGGTCTCTGTCAGGGAAGGGGATCATGGTGTGACACTGTGGGTCTCTGTCAGAGAAGGGGATCACGGTGTGACACTGTGGGTCTCTGTCAGGAAAGGGAATCACGGTGTGACCCTGCGGATCTCAGTCAGGGAAGGGGATCACGCTGTGACACTGCAGTGTCTCTATCTATCGGGGAAGGGGATCACGGTGTGACCCTGTGGGTCTCTGTCAGGGAAGGGAATCACGGTGTGACACTGCGGGTCTCTGTCAGAGAAGGGGATCACGGGTGTGACACTGCAGTGTCTCTGTCTATCGGGGAAGGGGATCACGGTGTGACACTGCAGGCCTGTCAGGGAAGGGGATCACGGTGTGACACTGCGGGTCTTTGTCAGGGAAGGGGATCACGGTGTGACCCTGCGAGTCTCTGTCAGGGAAGGGGATCACGGTGACACTGCGGGTCTCTGTCAGAGAAGGGGATCATGGTGTGACACTGTGGGTCTCTGTCAGGGAAGGGAATCACGGTGTGACACTGCGGGTCTCTGTCAGAGAAGGGAATCACGGTGTGACACTGCGGGTCTCTGTCAGAGAAGGGAATCACAGTGTGACACTGCGGGTCTCTGTCAGGGAAGGGGATCACAGTGTGACACTGCGGGTCTCTGTCAGTGAAGGGGATCATGGTGTGACACTGCGGGTCTCTGTCAGTGAAGGGGATCACAGTGTGACACTGCGGGTCTCTGTCAGTGAAGGGGATCACAGTGTGACACTGCGGGTCTCTGTCAGGGAAGGGAATCACAGTGTGACACTGCGGGTCTCTGTCAGGGAAGGGGATCACAGTGTGACACTGCGGGTCTCTGTCAGGGAAGGGGTTTATCAGAATGGGACATCTCATCGCAGCTAAGGTAAGTGCATTAGCCATTATTAGTATTACGGGTTAACTTTGGGGGTTTTAGGGAAAGGGGTAAAGTTAAGGGTAAGGGTTTTTTAGAGTAAAGAGACCTGGGTAAGGTTTTTAGGCTGAGGATTTTTTAGGCTAAGAACTAAGGTTACGGGTTTACCCCCTGCGGCGAATTGTCCCTGTGACGAGGTGAGTGCTGGCCAAACGCCGGCGGCGACTTCTTCGCCGTGAAACAGCCGCAACCAAATGTCCTAGACCAGGGGGAGAGGGGAGGAGTGGGGGATCATGGGGTGACACTGCAGGTCTGAGGCAGGGAAGTGGTTAATGGAGCAATGCTCTGCAGGTCTCTGGCAGGTAGTGGGTAATGGGAGTGCCACTCTGCAGGGTGAGGGAGTGACGCTCTGCGGCTGTATGGCAGAAGAGGTGCTAAGGGAGTGACGCTGTGCAGGTCACTGGTAACACACACAGCTGTGTGATTCAGGTCCGGGAACTGGTCGTCGGCGGTGCAGAGCCATTGTTTCCTAACCCGAGTCAAACCTGAAATCCCCAATTTTATTTGATTGAAAATAAAATAACAGGTGACGTGACAGGTGACAAGTCCTTTGCTGCATTTCTCAGGACTCCTGGAAAGAGACAATGAAAAATAGGTCAAACCATCAAATAGAGATACTTGTTATCAGCACCTATCATACACACTAAAGTACTAGTTGTAGATACCAGAACATGTATAGTACTAGGTACAGTTAACGGCGCAGATCATACAAATGTATACTACTAGTTATAGTTACCAGCACCTATCTTACACAATTGTTGTACTAGTTATAATTCTCAGCACATCACACACACACACACATAGCACTAGTCTAGTTATAGTTACCGGCACCTATCCCACACAAACATAGTAATAGTTATATTGACTGGCACCCATCACATACACATATGCGGTACTAGTTATAGTTAATGAGTCGTATCATACAAATATATAACTACTTAGAGTTACCAGGACCTATCATACACACATATAGAACTTGTCATACCAGCACCTATCACACATATGTATAGTACTAGTTATAGTTACAGTAGAGCTCCACTTTCCAGCGTTCCGCTCATACGGCGTTTCCCAATGCAATCCCATATTCATTAGGTTCGGCGCTTGTTCCGTTTTTCCGGCGATATTAGGCATGATGTGCTCAGCAGCTGAGTACTGTATCCGGCTGTTTTAGCGCGTGTGCAACTCCTTGTCAGATGCCATTTGTCAGCGAAACAATCGGTTGACAGCTCTGCATCTCTGTTTTCAAGGTACAATACAGTGCAGTAGGGCCCCGCTTTACGGCGATTTCCGCTTTACGGCGACGGCCTGGAACGGAACCCGCCGTATGAGCGGGGCCCTACAGTGCATAGTTACATAGTAGTTACTGACATCTACAGTATTACACACACACAGTACTTGCTATAGTTACCGGCACCTATCATACACAGGTCAGTCAACATATTTTCTGGGGTCCAGGGCTAGTCTCTTCACCAAGGTTTTCGCTCCTCCTTCCATCCCCCCTTCTTTTTGGCGACTCTGCTAGCTCCCCCACCTTCTCTATCTCTCTCACACACTTCCACTCCCCCCGCTCACGTCCTCTCTCTCACTCTCTTTCTCTCACTTTCCCACTGCCACACTCTCTCCTCTTTTTTTGCTCCCCCCCCCTCCTTTGCTCCTCCTCCGCTGGGCCCGGGACATATGTCCCTACAGTCTCTCTGAATAGGTGGGCCTGATCATACACACATATATTACTAACTAGCTGATATACCCGGCGTTGCCCGGGATGTAATGTTCCCGCTCCCCTCTCTCTCTCTCCCCTCCCCCTCCCTTATCTCTCTCCCTTCCCCCCTCTCTCTCCCCTTCCCCTCTCCCCTCCCCCTCTCTCTCCCTCTCTCCACCCTCCCTCTATCTCTCCCCACCTCCCTCTCTCTCTCCCCACCTCCCTCTCTCTCCCCCTCCCTCTCTCTCCCTCTCTCCTCCCCCCTCCTTCTCTCTCCCCCCTCTCTCTCTCTCTCCCCCCTCTCTCTCCCCCTACCTCTGTCTCTCCCCCCTCCCTCTATCTACCCCCCCCTCCCATTCTTCCCCTGTCTCCCCCCTCTCTGTTTGTCTCCCGTTCACATCAATCCGGTCCCCTCCCCCCCCATTTACAGGTCAGGTTCCTCCCCCCCCCCCATTTACAGGTCCGGTTCCTCCCCCCCCCCATTTACAGGTCTGCTAAGGTAATGAAGCTGCTTTTATTTTAATAACACAGTATTGAAGCAGGGGGTCTCCGGAGCTGAACCGCATTAATTTCAGGCCCGGGGACCCCCTGCTTCCCAAGTTACAGGCCCGGGTATGGAGTGCCGGTATTTCCCTGCTTTGTTTCAATCTCCCGCGTCACGTGACTGGGACATTTAAACTTTGTGTAGATACCAGCACCCCATACCGGGGGCTTGTAAAGCTGGAACCAGGGGGTCCCCCGGGGTGAAATGAATGTAGGTTCAGCTCCGGAGACCCACTGCTTCAATTCTGGTGCGCAGAGAGAGTGACTGATTCAGTCTACTCTCAATGCGCGTCTCTTACAGATAGAAGTCGCTGCATCTGTACATAGGAAAGGTCTGTTTGGCGCCAGCCTGGAGTGGGTGATAAAGAAATTGGAGCTAATACAAGTATTAAGAGTGTTTCTAAAAATGTAAAAATTTGATGAATACTAGTTTTTTACTGAAACGTGCAACATTCTCTCTGTTTTTTCTTTTGAATCTATATTTTTAACGCACCCAAAAGTAGGCGCCATATTGTTGGCGATACAACATTGATTTATTGCTCCATAAAAATAACTCACTTTTTTTTTAGATAAATTTGCATTATTAGGTTATTGAGATGTGATGGACCCGGCCCATAGTTCGTTTCCAGCACCCAAAGTACTAGTTATGGCTATCGGCACCTACTGTATCATATACACATATTTATTTATTTATAAAATATTTTACCAGGAAGTAATACATTTGAGAGTTACCTCTCGTTTTCAAGTATGTCCTGGGCAGAAAGCTATAATAATACATGGCTACATTAAAGCAGCAGTTCAAGCAATATCCTACACGTGTCTTTTTTTTTTTAATAAATCAGTTGTTTTATGAGAAAATACTTGTAGCATTTAAAAATGTAAAAAAAAAAAAGGTTTTAAATAAATGTTTAATGTTTCTAATGTAGGTAGCATTTCCAAAGTGACAGGCCCCTTCCCCTTCTGATAGGCTCTGGCTCTTGAGACTCGCCCTCTCTCTGGCAGTGAACCAATTGTATCTAGTAACTGCCTAGTCAATCATATTACAGGAACTACATTGCCCACAATGCTGTGCAAGAACTGAATTAGATAGCCCCGAGTAAGCGATTGATTACAGGAGAACAGATCGATCTGCATCGTAGCTAATCACTTGTCAGTGTGCAGATTGTATTGATGCACATAATGAATGGGACATAGTACTAGATACCAGGTTGGTTTCTTTTAAAAAGGTTCTAATCAAAGTTACATAAAGAGACCTTTCAAAGATTGGTAAAATGTGGTATAGAAAAGTTTACGGTCACTAATTTTGGTAGGAGGAAAAAGAACTGTCTGAAAATAAAGAAATGATTATAAAATCAGCAGATGGGGGGGCGTTATTATTTTAAATCCATATTCACTTTATGAATTTGTCAATAAATGTATTTGCACTATTGCATTTTTCTTTTTTTACCTTATGTACCTTGGGGTATTTGCTCTAAGGATCCAGACATTAAGGAGAAAATGTTACATACAGTACATGGTTACATAGTTACATATTAGATGAGGTTGAAAAAAAGACATACGTCCATCAAGTTCAACCTATGCTAAATTTAGACGACAGATACTTTATCCTATATCCCTACTTACTGTGTATTGATCCAGAGGAAGGCAAACAAAAAACCCCAGTGACATATCATCCAATGATATCTCATAAATTAATTCCTTTCTGACTCCAAATAATGGTAATCAGATTACTCCCTCGGTAAACATCTTTCCATATTTATTTATTTGGTATATCCCTGTATACCTTTCCTTTCTAAAAAGATGTTCAGCCTTTTTTTCAACATATCTATTGTATCTGCCATCACAGTCTCCATGGGTAATGAATTCCACATTTTAACCCTTTCCTTCGTTGCTGGCGAAACCTCCTTTCTTCAACCTTAAAGGATGACCCTGAGTCGTTAGTACTGCCCTTAGGATGAATAGTTATTTTGAAAGTTCATTGTATTGACCCTGAACATATTTGTATATAGTTATCATATCACGTAGATGCCTCTTTTGTAATGTAAACAAATCTAATTTAGGTAGCCTCTCCCCATAATTCAGATTTTCCATCCCCTTTATTCATTTGGTGGCTCTTCTCTGCACTCTCTCTAGTTCCATAATGTCTTTTTTATGGAGTGGTGCCCAAAACTGCACTCCATATTCAACGGTGTTGTCTTACTAAGGCTTTATAAGGGGCATAATTATATTTACTTAACTTCGATCCATTGCCCATTTAATGCAAGATAAAATATTATTTGCCTTTGCAGCTACTGGATGACTTTGCACACAATTTCTAAGCCTGCTGTCTACAAGCACTCCTAAATCCTTCTCCATCAAGTATTCCCCTATTTTTTCCCCCATTTCATTTGTAAGTCACCTGTTTATTCTTGTTTCCCAAATACATAACTTTACATTTATCTGTATTAAACCTCATCTACAATTTACCTCCCCAAGTCTCCAGTCTATCCAAGTTCTTCTGGAGAGAAATTACATCCTGCTCTGATTTTACTACCTTACACAATTTAGTGTCAACAGTTCTCTATGCTGCTAATGTCAAGGTCATTAAAGCTGTAGACCAAGCAATATCCTACATGTGTTGTTTTTTTTTTTTTAATAAATCAGTTCTGTGCTATGAGAAAATACTTGTAGCATTTTTTAAAAACAATCTGAATTACATTTTTTATGTATTACAATGTGACAAACATTTGTTGTTTCTATAGCAACCATTTACAAAGTCACATCGTCTTCCTTTTCTGAAACAAGATCTGGCACACCACTTTTTGAGCCATGCCCTCTCTCTAGCAGTGCACCCATTGTATCTAGTGACTGCCTGGTCACAGGATCTTCCCCACAGAACTTTGCAACTTGGTCCTCTTCCGCTGTACTGACAGCTATTTAGTGAACTCCCGAGCCTAATCTTCGCTGATCGATCGGCAACATCACTAATTACTTCTCATTGTGTGGATTATATTGGTGCACATATTAAAGAGAAAAAATAAAATAATTAAACGTCAGCTTGGACTGCTGCTTTAATAAACAAGTTATCCCCATTTCATTTGTAAGTCACCTGTTTATTCTTGTTTCCCAAATGCATAACCTTACATTTATCTGTATTAAACCTCATCCGCATATACCTACCCAAGTTTCCAGTCTCTCCATTCCTTCTGGAGAAAAATGACATCATGCTCTGATTCTACTACCTTACACAATTTAGTGTCATCAGCAAAGATGGAGACTTTGCTCTCTATGCCAACCTCAACGTCATTAATAAACATGTTAAAAAGCAGGGTTCCCGGTACCGATCCTTGAGGTACTGAACTTAGAACTTTAGCCCAACATGAAAAGGTTCCATTTATGACAGCCCTCTGTTGTCTATCCTTCAACCAGTTTTCAATCCAGGTGCAAATATTTTTACTGAGTCCAATTTGCTTTATTTTGTACACTAATCTCTTGTGTGGAACCGTATCAAAAGCCTTCACAAAATCTACGTAGACCACATCAACTGCATTACCCTGGTCTAAATTCCTACATCCCCACTATTGATGTCAGGTTTACAGGTCTGTAATTCCCCGTTTGTGATCTAGCTCCCTTTTTAAATATTATAACATATACCATAGAGTATTAGTAGTCGTTACTGGTCCCATCACACACACATAGTACCAGTTATAGTTACCTGCACCTATCATTGATAGATCATTGACCTGCACCCATAGTACTAAATATAGTTTTTACCGGCACCTATCATAGGCACGTATAGTACTAGTTATAGTAAGCTCCCCCTACCCACATATACTCTTTATACTTACCAGCATACATATCAGTCACACACAAAACTAGTTATGGCTAGTATCACAGTCACACACAGGATTATGGTTAGTATCAAAATCACACGCAACCACTTAAAGTTATTTACACTGTCACACAAAGGAATAGTTATTGTTAGCAGCACATACAAGACTTGCTATGGTTAGTAGCATGGTCACACACATAACTTGTTACCTTGAAGTGCTCCCAGCTCTGGATCTCTCTGTACAAGGCATCCCCTGGGCAGGAGGTATTAACCAGTTGCCGGTGGCCCTGCACCGTGTAGTTGGGGGAGATGTAGCCTGAGCTGACCGCACAGCGCAGAAATTGATCCTTCACCAGGTTCAGGATGGGGCGCTTAGGGGCTGAGGAGGTGAAATCCCCAATGAAGCTCACCCCGTACCCCACTGAGTTGTAACCCTTGGTGTGGGCCCCTTGCCAGTGCCACCCGCGCCCCTCATACAGGTACCCGTCGGATCCGACCACGAAACTGGGGGATAAGGAGAGAGATTATGTACAACATCCCACCACTGCCACCAATCTATATTATCTAGAAGATCATAATTCTGTCTAGAATATTCCACTTCAACCACCAATTTATGTAGTATTCCCCACTTTAAACACCAATATAACGTTTTTTTTGTTTTTTTTTAAAATATTCTTAAATATTCTTAAATTCTCACCCAATGTGACTTACCTAGAATATTCCACTTCTACCATCAATTTATCTGGAATATCCCGCTTCTAAAACCAAAATTGCTTTTGTAAAATATTCCACTTATTTCACCAATAATGTCTTACTTAGAATACCTGTTGTACCACATTGTTTTTCTAAAATGTCTCACTCCTAACACTCATTTTTTCAGAATATCTCAATGCTTCTACACACATGTTTCATATAGAACAGACCTGCACAACTCAAATACTCGAGGGCCGTAAACAGGCCAGGTTTTCAGGATATCCCTACTTCAGCACAGCTGGCTGAATTAGTGACTCAGTATGACAGAGCCACTCATCGATCCAGCTGTACTGAAGTAGGGATATCCTGAAAATCTGGCCTGTTTGCGGCCCTCGAGGACTGGATTTGTGCAGGCCTGAAATAGAAGATCACATCTCTACCACAAACCTGCATTATCAAATAACTACTGTGGTTGGCACCAATTTATGAAGAATATTGGACTACTTTACACAATCTACTTAATTCCACCACCAATTTATCAAGAATATCCCACTTCATCCACCAATTGATCTAGAATATACTACTTCTACTACCAATATAACTAGAAGGCTCCAATTCTGACACATTTATTTAGAATATGCCACTCTGCCACCAATACAACTTACCTAAAATGTACCACTTTGGCCACCAATGTGTCTAGAATAAATCTGTGATTTACCTAGAACATCCTATTTCTAAAACATAAATGACTTATCTAGAATATCTCAGTTTTTCTAGAATATCCTACTTCAACCACCGATATAACTTAACTAGAATGTGCTACTACTACCACTAATTTATCTACAATATTTAATCAACCAATCAAGAAAATCTTACTCATGCCACCAATATAACTTTTGTAGGATATCTCAACGTAACATGGACTTATCACTGTTTGAGAGAAACTGCCTCTAAATCCAGCAGTGTGCTGGTTAATTGCACACAGGCAATCAACCAGACTCCACCTAGCTGATTAAGACTCTTAGAAAAGCCTGATGTGAGAAACAGGAGAGATATTCCTTAGCTCACATTTGGGCTGACATAAGGAGACGGAGGACTGCAGAGATTTCCTGGGCTGACCTGAGGAAAATATGATGTCTTGATGCACACCAAAGGACTGTATGCTGACAGCAAGACAAGGGGACAAGACCTCTTTTCCTGACACAGAGATGCTGACCCAGGAGAACAGAAAGGCCTTCCCTACAGCTACAACAACAGAAACAGATAAGAGACTTTTTTGTTGGATTGTTGTGTATATATGTATATGTTTAGGGTGGTAACCAGCTTAGCTACCCAATCAGTTAGAAAGGGCTGGAGTAAAGGTTTAGTTATTCTCCAAAGCGGAGTAGGCCTTTATTTTGTTTGTTTTTGTATGTTTTGCCTTGTTAAAGGAACAGAGGCAATAAAGCCGGGATTTAATTTCACCCTAATCTCCATTAAAATGTACCTCTGCACACATCTCTTACTCTCACTTCTTGCAGCAATATAATTTATCTATAGTTTTTCACTACTACCCACATTTTATATACAGTAACCCGTCACTGCTACAATATTTGTCTAGAGTCTGCCCCCTTCATGTGTCCCTACCCCTCTTACCTGTAACCAATGTCATCCCAGCGGCGGTCCTGTTGGTGGAAATCCTGCATGCTTCGCATGTCTGCGGCACAGTCCTGGAAGGTGGTGCAGGGGCGAGAGGGTTCGTAGGTGTGATGGATGAAGACCTGAGAGAGTGGGGGGCGCAGGAGGGTGGGGGTCCCATTATATTGCTTGGCCCCCCACATGCAGCGAGGTATGACCGCAGGGCATTCTGGGAGGGAAGATAATTGCAGAGCCAGTTACCTACAACTCATGTAATCTGGTCTAAGTAGCACATCTAGGAATGGACAGGATGATACAGAGCCTGTCATTCATAGAGCTGTACAGGAGTTATAGAGCCTGAAATGTCTAGGTCTGGACAGGGGATGCAGAATTTTGCAACTCTAGGGCTGGATTGGGGGCTACAGAACCTGACACCTCTAGGACTAGCTGACAGGGATACAGATTCTGGAATCTCTAGAAGGACTGATTGACAGGGATACAGAGCCTGGCATCTCTAGGGCTGGACACAAATACTGAGCCCGGCACCTCTAGTACTGGACAGAGATACAGAGCCTGGCATCTCTAGGGCTGGTCACAAATACTGAGCCCGGCACCTCTAGTACAGGACAGGGATACAGAGCCTGAAACGTCCAAGGCTGGTCAGGGGATACAGAGACTTGCCAGGATATAGAACGTGGTACCTCTAGGACTGGACAGGTATAGAGCACCTGGCAACTCTAGGGCTGGACAGGGAATAAAAGGCAGGTACCGCTAGGATTCAAAACCTTGGGGAGAGGGGGGAAGAGAAGGGGAAGCTCTTGCTACAGTCTATATAGATGTGTGGTGCCAGGGGTGAAAGATTGATGAACAGACATATACTTGCCTAAATAAGTACAAAAAGGACCCCTTCAGTAGCAGCACTCACTAAAGTTGTGTATCATGTTTGTATTAAAACGTAACCTTTAATGGTAGATATAATTAATATAAGGTGGGACAAAATACACTTAACGGACAACACTTATAGCGATTGGTCACAAAACCAATTAGCATGAATTAGATAAAACAAATATTAAATCATATACTCTTGCTCCAGACACTACACTTTAGTGGTGGTATATCATTGAAAGGGCTGGTGGCTAGTGAGCTCCTAACGTCTTTACCCTGCCTAATGACAGTATTTGAGGTTGGGCTGTTCAGATTGATTGCTGTGTGTGCAGTTTAGTCTTAGGTAGCATAGATGTAAAATTAGACATCATATGTACAGTGCTACTTAACCCCTGTTATGTGTATATTCTCTCAGTGTGGTATAAACTGAGTAAGTTATTGATGAATCACTCCTGTTCCACTTCTCACTTTGTTGAGGAGTGAACGAATATGGCAATTTTGTAGCCTACTTCTTGCTACATGTTGAGCAAATAACTCTTAAAGACTATCAATGACACTGTATCTGTCTATGGACTGATTGCTATTTATTAGCTTTCTGTGGGCCAATAACTTACTCAGTTTATACCACACTGAGAGAATATACACATAACTGGGGTTAAAGCTGCAGTTCAGTCAATATCCTGCATGTGTGTTTTTTTTTAATAAATCAGTTCTGTACTGTAAGAAAATACTTGTAGCATTTTCTTTTAAAAAAACAAAACTTTTTGTTTCTATAGCAACCCTTTAGAAAGGCACAACCCCTTCCTTATCTGTGACAGGCTCTGGCACACCCCTTTGTGAGTCCTGCTCCCTCCACAGCCGTTCAGGAGCATGAGCACAAATGTATCAGTCATTGCCTGGTCACATGATCTTCCCCACAGAACTGTCAGAGCAGCAGCAGAAAAGGAGAGTAGCTCAGAATTAATGAATTAATTAAACCTTATTCCATTGCACGTGTGTAGTTAATGTTAAATATTAACAACTCATTTAAAATCAGATCTGTATATATCCTACTGTAAACAATATGTATATTTAATTTTGTGTGTATGTGTACAATTCAATGTGTGTGTTATTAAAATTAATAATGGCTTGTTCTTGTATAGCGCTGCTAGTTTTACATAGCACTTTACAGAGACATTTTGCAGGCACAGGACCCTGCGGAGCTTAGGTGTGTGTATGATATAGATATATATGCACACGCACGCATATACATGCACACATACACATATTTTATATTTAAAAAAAATTATATATATATATATACACACACACACACTATATATATATCACACACACACGCACGCACACACACACACACACACACACACACACACACACACACACACACACACACACACACACACACACACACACACACACACACACACACACACACACACACACACTATATATATATATATATATATATATATATATATATATATAACACGCACACTAATATATATATCACACACATACACACACACACGCTATATATATCACACACACACACACACACACACACTATATATATAACACACACACACACACACACTATATATATATATATATATATATTTATATATCACACACACACACACTCACACCACCTTGCTGCAACCACCCCCCCCTCCCACACGGGCAGGGAGGCAGCCACAGGGATCGGGGCAGAAGGGGAACACATCACCCGCTCCCCCCTTCACCCCCCCTCCGGGGGCAGCGCAAAACCTCCTCCATCTCCCGCACGGACAGGGAGGCAGGCACAGGGATTGGGGCAGAAGGGGGACACATCACCCGCTCCCCCCTTCACCCCCCCTCCGGGGGCAACGCAACTCTCCTCCATCTCCTGCGCGGGCAGGGAGGCAGCCACAGGGATCGGGGCAGAAGGGGGACACCACACAGCAGCAGATCGGGAGCGAGCACACGTCACTGGGAGACTCATGAATATTCATGATCTTCCACTGACTGATAGAAGCAGATTATAAACAAATGCCAGCTTTAAAAATGTCGCCAAATTTCGCCGATCAATACATATAGAACGGATTGACTGGCAGCTATACAGTTCTTTAGGTAATTAGAGATTGCACACATGAAGCAATTGAAGTAAAAAAATAAATAAATAAATAAAAAAAAAAGACTAAACTGCAGCTTTAAGTAGCACTGCGAATATGATGTCTAATTATACATTTATGTTACCTAAGACTACACTGCACACACAGCAATCAATCTGAACAGCCCTACCTCAAATACTTTCATTAAGCAGGGTAAGGCTGAGGCCCTGCTGCGGTCGACGGTGTGTGCAGCCGCGTACGCCACCAGCCCCTAACCTGATGTGTGCCTGCCCCCGCTGCCTCCTTCCGACCGGGTTGACTGCGTGCTGTGACGCGTCAGCCTGCCGGAGCTACCAGCGGCTTGTTTTCTGCAGGTCTGACGCGTCACGTGTTGCACGTGTCAGCCAATAAGGAGGGGAGGAGGAAGGAGCTACGGGGAGGGAAGTCTGTTAGTTAGGCAGCGGTGCATAGCTCTCCCTCTCCCATGCATAGCTCTCCCTCTCCCCCCCTCCCGTGCATGGCTCTCCCTCTTCACACCCCACCCCCCCCAACATCTCCCTCCGGTGCCTGCTTTGCAGCTGCCCCTGCTCTGTGTTTTGGTTGCCCCCCTGACCCGTTTGACACGCACCGCCCCGCGCCGGAAAAAGTTATCTGCAGACCGCAAATCGCGGTGCAGTAACTTGCACGCGCCGCCGGCAAGCAAGGCGGCCGTGCGGGCGCATGCAGCGGGGCCTTAGCCTGAAGGTGTTAGAGCTCACTAGCCACCAGCCCTTTCAATGATATACCACCACTAAATTGTAGTGTCTGGATCAAGAGTATATGATTTAATATTTGTTTTATCTAAGTCACGCTAATTGGTTTTGTGACCAATCGCTATAAGTGTTGCACGTTAAGTGTTTTTTGTCCCACCTTATATTAATTATATCTACCATTAAAGGTTACGTTTTAATACTTACATTATACACAACCTCTAGGATTGGACAGAGTATACAGATATGTATACATATCCTTACAGCTGGACAAAGGAATACAGAGCCTGGTAAGTCTACGACTAGTTACCTAGATGACTCCGCTGGAACTCTCTCGCAGCTACACTGGCAGCAACGTTCAGCTGATCATCTGTGAGCTGGTGTAGGCCACAGCCTGCACTGGAGTTCCTGTAGTAATAAAGCCCCCTTCGTATGTGCCCCTCTAACTGCCCGTCTCCCAGCAAGGCCTGGAAGTCCTGCCTCCTGCAGGAGCTCCCAGATGGCTCCCCCCAGTAATACCCTCGCAGGAGGGCACTTAGGGGCTGTGTTTCAGGCCCTCGTCTGAGTCTCTCCCGCAATAGGGACCCGTCCAGGGCGCCATTGAGAACTGCCAAGGTTAGGCTACGGCGGGGAGGTGCCTCCGTCAGCTGGAAGAAACTGGGTGTGGAGAGAGAGTCCCAGCACCCATCAAGGGCTCTAATGGGAGCGTCTGACAGGGCTCCAGGGGATAGAAAGGCTAGACCCAGGGCTGTTGTTAGGGATATCGGGTGACCATCATCAAGGAAGCCTGAAACTAAGCTAGACCTTTGCTGATCGTTAAGCTTTGACCATTCTGTGCACTCCCTCTTTGACACTACCCCCACGATCTCTGACTCTGTCCCTTTGACATAAGACCCCACCATCTTGCCCCCAAACTCTGCCCCCTCACCCTCAGGCCACTCTCCCCACCCCCACACCACTGCCCCCAGAAGGGGCACCATTGCCACAGTGCTCCCGTCATTGGCCAGTACGACCCCATGCTCCTGCCACCCCGCAATGTCTGACCCCACGACCCTGTGGGTCAGCAGGAGGCGGGCACGGGCAGCCTGGCCCTCTGAGAAGAGCGAAGAGTGGAAAGGACTGTTGACGGTAGAGAGCAGAAGCTTAGCCAGAGTCAGGGCAGATAATTCAGAGAAGTGGGATTCCAGGTCCTGCACAAGGCTAAGGAAGGTATCCATCTTTAATGTAACCGCGGCTGAGAGAGAAATAGAGAGAGAGAGACAATGAGTGAATGGGAAAGAGGGAGAGAGAAAGCAAAACAGAAGAGAAGGGAGAGAGAGCAAAAGAGTGAATGGCAAAGAGTGGCTGAAAGAGAAAAGGAGAGAGAAGGAGAGAGAAGGAGTGAGAGATATAGAAAAAGAATTGGGAGAGAGGAAAAGTGAAGGGGAAAGAGGAAAAGAGAAAGTGAATTGGGAAGTGAGAGAGGGAAAGAGAGACAAAGAGACCAACGTTGAGTGAGATTAAAGAGAGAGAGAGAGAGAAATATGGGGAGAGGGAGAAAGAGAGGAGGAAACAGAGAGGTGTGTCCACTCCACCCCCCATTAAGTGTCACTTACCTGCATCAGGGGAAGCTGATAGACCAACAGAGAGTGCAAGCAGAAGAAAGAGGCAAAAGGTGGCCATCTTTATGTCACCCTGCAATGAGAAGAAGAGTCTCCATGGGGTATACAGTAGGTCTATTCTGACTGTGTCACCCTGTGCAAGGAGGGGCAGACTATGGGACCTAGGTCTATTCTGTCTATATCACTGTGATGGGACAGACTCCATGGGGGCATCAGACACCTCTGTCTACGTCAGTGTGTCATCCTGCGGAGAGAGGGAATGGACTCCATTTTACATAGCCTCCTTATGTCTGCCACCTTACCTGTTTTCTTACCACTTCCTGCTTGTACAGTATTTAGAACACAGAACTGGTTCAGCCTGTTGGTTAAATATTAATGATCCTAACAGCTCTTTATTTGCAGATCGCTGACCTATCCTGACTGTCACGGGGGACAGGTTCTTACACATTTCAAATCGGGATCATATCATTGAGCAAAGCCAATAAGTAAAATTCATTGTCATTTTTTCCGTAGAAACAGGCAAACACACATTGAATTACAATAGACAGACGAAGATACACTTACTGGGGGTCTGCGGTTGACAAACTGACTTTCCTAGTTGAAATCTAGGTGGCTATGCACTAAGCTGGGATAAGTGGTTTTAAGAGCGCAAAGTGGCTTTTAAGGCCGATACAGACTGTTGCGCAATTCACTAAGCAGTGATAACAGCGCTTTATCTGCCTTAAAAGGCATTTTTTCAGCTCTGTGAAAAAATCCGGCGATCAGGCAAAAAACGGCAAACGCGCCGTTTTTTGCCAGTCAGCGGGATTAACTGAGCAGCAATGAGCCAATTGTGCTTTAAAATCCCGCCGGAAAAACACGCCAGCTAAAGGCATGCGCAAATGGAGCTGGACAATTATTTGTTTACCTTTATTCAGGCACACCATTCTTACACACACTTAATAAACACACAGATACCCAACAAGCTCTGAGAAACCCCTAACATTACCACATAATATATATATATGTACATAAGTGTCAAAAGGAGTGCTAGGGGGCGTGGCTAAATGTATATGTAACAGGTTTCCCCCACCCCAATCTCACATTGGCCCGGGTACTCTAACAACCAACCCCCATTACATGTTTGTGTTTGGTGGTGCACCTGTAGGCAACAGGACTCCTGAGTCTCCCGCTTGATGGTATTAGGGGATGTCATCAGGACAGGTAGCTGAGGTAGTGGGTGCGAGTTCAACTTACATCATGTCCAGCGCCTCCACCTCATCAGGATCTGTGCTTCCGCAGGGAGATGGTCCTGGTGAGGAACTCCTTCTTGGTGGTGACTGCCACTGCTGAGTAATCTCACACTCACACAGTGGGGGTTTCATTAACAAGGTCATCTTTATTGTAGATTGGGATGTAGCAGACTGCCCCATGCAGCTGCCGGCTCTAGCCACACATCTCTTCGTGCTGTCCCTTAGCCAGGTACGCCCTCCCGTATTGAAGTGGGATTCCCTCTTCTCCTAGGGAGATCCTCACTGTGCCAGGTCCCTGGACACAGAGTGGCTTAGACAGGCTTGATTGGTCAACCTGGACCGCTAGTTACTGCACTAGGGTCACAAAGTGTTCCTACAATCCCTTATGCAGGAAAATACAAGTTACCAGCTACTTTACATAGCTGCTCGAACACAACTAACTGACAGTGTTGTGCCTTATATACTTCAGGAGGCAGGCGCATCCCTGATGTCACTATCCAGGGACTCAGAGCATACAGCCACTCCCCTCCATACATAGGGCACCTCACCATGGTGTGAGGGAAAACCTCCATAACTACTGCTGGCATACCCGTACTTATCAGGACTTACTGCCAACAGAGAGGAAAGTAGAATACCATTATTATGCATGGCTATATACTCCCCCTGGTGAATCCCCACCGTCCCGGCTGGGGCCTAAATTTGGTGTACCTTGCGCCAGGACACACTGTAAAAGAACACACAAATTAAGCGTCAAACATTACCACATCTACATAATAATGTCAGAACATCACGCTCACTGACCAGCTGCACTAGGGTCACAAAGTGTTCCTACAATCCCTTATGCAGGAAAATACAACTTCCCACAGCTGCTGGAACCACTCTCTAACTAACTGTGTTGTGCCTTATATACTTCAGGAGGCAGGCGCATCCCTGATGTCACTTTCCAGGGACTCAGAGCATACAGCCACTCCCCTCCACACATAGGGCACCTCACCAGGGTGTGAGGGAAAACCTCCATAACTACTGCTGGCATACCTGTACTTACCAGGACTTACTGCCAACAGAGAGGAAAGTAGTATACCATTATTATGCATGGCTATATATACAACAAAAAACAGACAAAGATGCCCAAAGCTACTTCCAATGTGACAAAAATACACCGTGCAATACCTATATATTCTCTTGAAAAAAGGGTCATTTAGTTTAACCTTTTGGCCAAAGCGTCTTAAGCCTGCTGCCACTTTCAAGGCATGACCGTGTTGGGACCTGCTACGGTCATGCCTTGTAAGTGGCAGCAGGCTTAAGACGCTTTGGCCAAAGGGTTAAACTAGATGACCCTTTTTTCAAGAGAATATATAGGTATTGCACTGTGTATTTTTGTCACAATGGAACTAGCTTTGGGCATCTTGTCTGTTTTTTGTTGTATACCATTCATACAACAGGCCGGTGGGTGTCCCCGGGTTATCCCTGCGGGTGTCCAGGGGCCCGCATTGGCCTGCGGTACCAATGGTGTGTCCCAAAAAAATAAACAATACTTTTAAATAAATACACCCCCCCACCCCCTAAGACATACAGTACAATAATGTGCAAAATTACTATTATCCACATATGGATAATAGTGCATTTGCCTATTTAAAATACATTAACCAGCATAAATAAGTAAATACATATTGCACTCACCCCTGCCAGGCTACCATGATGAAGGCTTTCCTCATCCTCATCACCGTCCATGTTCTCTGTTGCTACAAACAATACAGATCAATAAAAAAAGACAATCTAATGTCCCCTAACCCCTTTATCACCTTAGCGGTTTGTAACCGCTATAGTAATTAAGGGGTTAACCCACCCTCCTACACCACCCTCCCGGTAGGCCTAACCACCCATTATTGGGGACAATACCCCCTTCACCCACCACTGCTACCCACAATAAAAACAATACACATAACAGCCCCACTACCCACCTCTTAAGCCCACAATAAACATTACCATATTTAATAGACATCAATATACAACCCACCCACCCTGTGCCCTCACATAAAACCATGATTTAGTGTTTTACGTACAGGATTAATACCCCAGGCCGACAGGGGTCCCCGGTTGTCCCGACGTGTGTCTGCAGGCCCCACAGTTCACCCGGGGGGGTGCCCACGGGTGTCTCCAGGAGAGCTTCAGATCCCTAACTCACTCTCTTCATGAGGCTCGACCTGTCTCTACTTCTGTTTCTCCTGGAGTAGTGACCTCTGTGATGACAACCTCTCCTCCTCTTCACGAACCCCGTCTACCTACACCCAACCGCTATGGAGGGGATCCCCATGAGTGCCGGGGATTTCTAAATCAATGCTTTATCCAGTTTGAAATTAATTCTTCCCGCTTCACTTCTTCACGCATCAAAGTGGCGTACATTGTTTCTCTCCTTACAAACAACGCACTTGCCTGGACTTCTCCCATCTGGGAACGGAGGTCTGATCTCACGCAAGACATCGGAGCCTTTACCACAGAATTCCATAGGGTGTTTGATACGCCCAGCCGCAAGGTATCTGCTGCTTCTACTTTGTTCTATATTTCCCAAGGTAACCGTCCAGTTGCTAAATACGCACTCGAATTCAGGACCATTGCCGCAGAAACAGATTGAAATAATGAATCCTTATCAGCTGCTTTCTGGAGGGCCCTCTCTGAAACCCTGAAAGACGAATTGGCATCTCATGATCGCCCCACCGATCTGGAAGACCTTATCGCCATCTGCATCAGAGTGGACCATCGTATCCAGGAAAGGAGGTCAGACAGGGCCCATCACCGGAACCTCACTTCAAGGATCAACCCCGCTCAGGTGAGCACAATGGAACTACCTCTAATGGTCACTTCCGAACCCATGCAACTGGGAGGTACTAGTCTTTCTAAATCTGAGAAGCTATGTCGCAAAAATTCTGGCCTTTGTCTCTATTGTGGTACACCCAAACATCTTGCTTATTCTTGTCCCAATAAGTCAGGAAACGCGAAGTTCCCATGAGAACCAGGGGAATCTCATTGGGAACACTTTCTCTTTCCCCTATCTCTACTAATAACCCTTCTAGGATCCTCCTTCCCATCACTCTTTCTGGTAGCGGATTCTTTGTGTCTACTCTTGCCTTTCTTGATTCAGGTTCCGGAGGCAATTTTATAGATCAAGGTTTCGCCGAACGTCATCACATTCCCCTCAGACGTAAGAAGATTCCCATAGGCCTTGAGGCCATCGATGGAAGACCACTCCAACCAGCCTTCATCTCATTGGAGACCAAGGTCCTTCACCTTATGACAGGAGATGATCACCTGGAGAAGATCCAATTCAATGTGATACATACACCTTTCGTAGGAATCATTCTTGGTCTTCCTTGGCTACAGATTCACAACCCTCGGGTGGATTGGCTGAACAAGGATCCTATCCTCTGGAGCCCCTTCTGTACCAAACACTGCATTATGGAATCCAGGAGTATCTGTGCTTCCACCACGTCTGAGGAGAAAGAAAAGGTACTTGTCCTGAGGAGTATGCCGAGTTCAGTGACATCTTTGATAAAGTCAAATCAGAGGTGTTACCTCCACATCGCCCTTTCGACTGTCCTATTGAGTTTCTTCCAGGTACGTCTCCGCCCAGAGGGGCTTCTTACCCACTTTCCATGCCTGAGACCAAGGCCATGAGAGAATATATTACCGAAAATCTTCAGAGAGGATTCATCCGTAATTCCACCACTCCAGTCAGTGCCGGGTTCTTCTTTGTTAAGAAGAAGGACGTGTCACTATGACCTTGTATTGACTACCAGGGTCTCAATAAAATGACCATTAAAAATCGTTACCCTCTTCCCCTCATATCAGGGCTTTTCGATCGCCTACAAGGCGCTAACATTTTCTCCAAATTAGACTTACGTGGGGCCTATAATCTCATCCGTATCCGTCGAGGTGATGAGTGGAAAACTGCATTCAATACCAGAGATGGACATTATGAGTACTTGGTCATGCCATTTGGTCTGTGCAATGCCCCAGCTGTGTTTCTAGATTTTGTCAACGAAATCATCAGGGACGTTCTAAACTTTTTCGTGATTAACTATTTGGATGACATTCTGATTTTTTCTAAATTCAAGCAGGAACATGTGTCCCACGTCAAACAAGTTCTCCTTCACCTACAGGAGAATCGACTCTTTGCCAAACTCGAAAAATGCCAATTTTATCAAGCATGTACCGTTTTTCTAGGATATATAATATCCAACACTGGCCTTACCATGGATCCTGCTAAAGTTAAAACCGTACTGGACTGGCCTCAACCCACCACTCAAAGCCATTGAACGTTTTCTCGGATTCTCCAGTTACTTTCGCAGATTCATTCAGAACTTTTCTTCCCTGGTGACTCCGCTTACGGCATTGACTAAGAAAGGAGCAGATCCCACATCTTGGCCTCCCGCGGCTATTCAGTCCTTCTCTCGCCTTAAAAAAGCGTTTGTGTCCGCACCCATTCTTATTCATCCTGACCACAAGCTTCCATTTACTCTCGAAGTTGACGCATCCGATGTCGGTGTAGGCGCTGTTCTTTCACAGAGGAAGACTCCGCAATCCAAACTACACCCCTGCGCATTTTTTTCCAAAAAAAATTCTTCAGCTGAGTGCAATTATGATATTGGGAATCGGGAACTCCTGCCCATGAAATTAGCACTCGAAGAACGGAGACACATTCTGGAAGGTACAGAGGATCCCATAACAATACTGACGGACCACAAAGATTTGTTATTCATCGAAGGAGCTCATCGTCTGTGTGCCCGCCAAGCCAGATGGTCACTTTTCTTCTCAAGATTCAATTTTATAATCTCCTATCTGCCTGGAACCAAGAATATCAAAGCAAACGCTCTTTCTTGTCAATTCTCTCTTGATTACAAGACTGAGGACCAACAAGAACCCATTCTTCCTCCAAAATGTATTCTTTCTGCTACGACCTTCAACACTCTCAAAAATATCGTACTGCAACAGGATCACATCCCTGCCGGTCTTACAGTTCCTGAGGGTCGCCTCTACACTTCTCCTTTGCACCGCAAAAAAGTTCTCCAATGGAGTCACTCCTACAGATCATTAGGTCACCCTGGGAGCAGGAGAACTTTGGATCTTATCTCTCGAACATTCTGGTGGCCCGAGATTCAGAAGGATGTCAAGAACTTTGTAGCCACATGCCCAACTTGTGCCAGGACTAAAACTCCTAGGAATCTTCCTTCGGGACTTCTTCAGCCCTTACCTGTCCCCGATCAGCCATAGACACATTTATCCATGGATTTCATTGTTGATCTACCCATATCCATGGGCATGCACACGATCCTCGTAGTGGTGGATTGATTCTCAAAACAATCCCACTTTATACCTCTCAAAGGCCTTCCAAATTCCTCCAAACTGGCTGATATATTTATCAGGGAGATTTTTCGCCTTCACGGAGTGCCACCGGTCATTGTATCGGATAGAGGTTCTCAATTTGTGTCTCGCTTCTGGCGTTCTTTTTGTTCGCAATTGGGCATCGCCCTTCATTTTTCTTCTGGATATCATCCACAGACTAACAGTCAGACTGAGAGGATCAACCAGTCCCTGGAACAATACATACAATGTTTTGTGTCCGACTCACAGGATGATTGGTCTGAACTTTTGCCCTGGGCAGAGTTCGCCCATAACAACGCACGAAGCGGATCTACTCTGGAATCCCCATTTTTTGTGAACTATGGGTTCCACCCATCTACTCTTCCTCTCTCCTCTTCCTCATCTGGGGTCTCAGCGGCAGACGACAGGATTAAAGAACTGCAAAATCTCTGGAAAAGGGTTCAGGTGAACAACAGGACAGCCACAAATAGATAGAAGACCCAGGCAGATCGTCATCGCAGGCCAGCGCAGGATTTCAAGATCAGTGACAGGGTCTTGTTGTCATCTAGAAACATCAGACTGAAGGTCCCTTCTATGAAATTCGCACCCAGATTTCTCGGTCCTTTTCCTATCACAGAAAAGCTCAATCCGGTCGCATATCGGCTCTGCTTGCCTTCTTCTATGAGGATCCCGTCCGTCTTTCATGTGTCCCTGTTTAAACCTGTTGTTCAAAATGCACAGTCGGTTCCAGTCTCTCCTACTCCGCCAACCTGAGTACGAGATACAATCCATCCTGGACTCCAAGTTCTCTACAGGATCCTTACTTTATCTAGTCCACTGGAAAGGTTTTGGCCCAGAAGAAAGGTCATTGATCCCGAGTCATCGGGTTCACGCCAACAGGTTGGTTCGTTTTTTCCATCTCAAATTTCTGGACAAACCGTCCTGGAGTTACCCAGAGGTCTCTCCTAGAGGGGGCGTGGAGACACCCTACACTTGTAGACTAGAATTATAATTTATATGTATACAGTACGATCGCCTGTAAGAGCCGTGCATGGGGGCATGGAGACGCAGCTTCTCAATGCAGCCTGAGGAAGCCGATCCGTCGGCGAAACGCGTTGCTCTATTCAACTGCTGAAATTTGACCCACTGAGGCTTCCGTAGCTGGATCGCCGAGCAGCCTTTGCAGCCCAGCAGGATAGTTTTTTCTTCTTGCATCCCGGACGCGGGACTGGCGCAATTAGCTGCCTAACATCTGATCCTGGACTGCGTGAGAAGCCCAGGGGTCCACCCTATACTGTATGTATGTGAGTCCCGTTGCTGTTTAATCAATAAATGTACTTTTGTGAATTTATACAGCTGTATTGTGCCTCACTCGTTTTCCCCTCCTCCAACCCCATATATCATAATACCAGGGGGGAGAGCCCACCTGACGTCTGGGGAGACCTATGCTAATTTGAAGCCTGAGGACAGCCCCCACTGCGCTGACCATCGGATGTGGATGGGTTAATATTAACCCTAAAGTAACCAAACCCCTGCAACCACTCACACTGGGCCGTGTGAGTACAGAATTATACACATATTTTAATATTCCCTTTCATCAATTTTCATTTACCATTGCTGGGAGAGAAGGAGCTCTTCCTGAGAAAGTTACCAATCACTGTGTTTACTTACACATGGCCGTGTAAGTATTTTAACATATTAAATCTATCCCCCAATTGTAGACTGGATGGCTCCACACTCTATTAGCCAAAGCCCCCCTCTGAGTCTTGCAGGACAAAAGCCCTATCTGATTTAATGTATAAGGTTTAAACATATTTTAAAACACTGCTGCGTAATAAAATACACTTTTATAATCTTCTTTATAAAATGTGCTACGTCTTTTTGGTGTGGGAGATAGAGTGAAAACTGTAACTGTGTTTTTTCCCCACTAGCCATATCTCTGACACTCAATAAATAAACTTCTTCTTTTAATAAAAATCTGGTCAGCCTTATATTAATAAAACCCTCTCAGTTTTATTTTTGGGCTGGAGTAAACCCTAAACTCCTTATACCCGAGTTAGGGTGACCCGGGTAAGAACTGGGCAGCCCCTCCTGTTATATTAGGGACCCCTTGACTTTTCAGTTACACTTTTCCTCCCTGTGCCTCCTTTTACCTTTTTTGGTCTGTGCTCAAGCAGGACCTCCTAGTGGTAAGTCGCAAGAACGCTTTTCCTGGTAGGGTTTTGACCGGAGCACTGCGCTTCAATGTAGCTGGGAATCTAACCTGAATCCTGGGTAAATTTTTGGGGTCTCCAGTAACTTTGGGACCTCGCTAAATAGACGCAATCTGAAAGAAGTTTCCCTGTCAAACCTACCCTGAAACTCACAGCCTAGAAATCTCCTGCTCCCAGCACCCCAGGAAAGGTGAAACACAGAAAAATCTTTATTGTCGCATAATTTGCACACAGTCACAGTAATGCTTGCACAATACACGGGTTCAAGAGCTGACACTCTAGGACCCCCAAAACAATGTGTAGGGGCAACCAAGTGGGCTTAACCTTTATTATAAAACCTGGTTACCCCCTCACTATCACACTGACATCCTGTGCTCTTCTCTGAAATGTACTCTGAGGTCAAAATGAAGACAATGTTAGGAGAAGCAGAGACCATCAAAAATAATAATAATTTGGAAATTTTGCAGAAACCCGAAAATTGTAGATGAAAATAAAAATCTCTCTTGAAATCTCAGATCCAGTGTAAATCAGATTCTAAAGCACCGAACTGTGTTTCATGCAGACTTCAACCAGCCTTATCAGTAAGGTTTAGTTACCCTGATCTCATCTGGTAAGACTCTTCCGACCCCTGTCTTGTCACTAAATAGTCACACCGAACTTGGGATCCTTTTTTAAGAATACAAATCCGTTTTGACGTCATTGTGGTCCTACAGTATGTGGCACTGATCCTTTAACCAATTAAACACTTCACTGTCATTAAACCCATTACATTTCTCACTATCATGAAGTCAATTTAATCCCATGTCGGACTGATTCTTTAAGCCAGGGGTGGGGAACATTTTTTCTGCCAAGGGCCATTTGGATATTTATAACATCGTTCGCGGGCCATAGAGACAGACAGGCAGGCACACGGCAGGCACACAGCAGGCATGCAGGCCACAGAACCCCGCCCCCCTACCTCTGGTAGATGCTGCTGCTGCTGGGGGGATCGTGTAGGGCGGATGCTGGGGTAAGTGCGGGGGGAACTGCTGGAGAAGCATGGGGGAAGTGCGGGGAATGCTGCGGGGGGGAGTGCGGGGGAAGTACGGTGGCTGCTGGGGGATCGCTGGGGCTAGTACGGTGGCTGCTGGGGATCGTATAAGGCTGCCGGCGCCTCACACCACCTCCTCCCGATCGGGCGCGCGGCGGACATTAAAAAAAAAAATTAGCGCAACCCCGGTTATAGCAGTTGTCTTAGCAGGGCCAGACCAAATGATTTCGAGGGCCTTATACGGCCCTCGGGCCTGACATTCCCCACCCCTGCTTTATGCCATTAAGCACGTCACTGTCATTAGGTCACTTTGCTCCCATGTCGGACTGATCCTTTAAGCCAGGGGAGCGCAATCTTTTTTCCCTATGCCCCCCTGCCGGCTGTTCCCCTTTCTCCACACCCCCTCTCTTATCTCGGCTCCGGCGTCGGTGTCATGACGTCACTTTGCCATGGCAACGGGACTTCACATGACAGTGCGGCGTCATTTGACGCCGCGTTGCCATGGCAACGCGTCTCCAGAAGCCGCCTTAGCCAAGGTAAGTGCAGTTTACAGAGGCCTTCGCCTCTTCCTCAGCACTTAATTTAAGTGCCATCGGGAAGCGCGCAGAGCCTCTGTAAACCCTGCGCAACCGCAGACAATCTCGCGTCCCCTAGTTTGCGCACCGCTGCTTTAAGCCACTAAATCCATCACTGTAATTAGGTCACTTTGCTCCTACCTGGGACTCACTCTTTAACCCATTAAACACGTCACTCATTGGGTCACTTTGCTCCTACATGGGACTGACCGTTTAACCCTTTAAACATGTCACTGTCATTAGGCCCCTTTGTTCTTACATGGGAATCACTCTTAACCCCATTAAACATCTCACTATAATTAAATCACTTTGCTCCCATGTTGGACTGTCCCTTTAATACATTAAATATTTCACTGTCATTAGGCCACTTTGCACCTACATGGGACTGGCCCTTTAACACATCTGGTTTTTCTATTAATATTTTGGAAACGTTACACTTTTTTCAACATATAATTTGTTAATTTATTGTAATATAACTTTTACAAGTTATTTTATTATTTTTAGTTAGTATTTTACTTATTTATGCTTTTTAGTGTAACCCTCCATTGGGATTACAAGGGCCTTAAGAGGTTAACTATGTGTGTGACCCCACATAGAGTAACACCCCTTCCCCATCACCTGGTGCTGGGTGAATCATTGTCCGGCCTTCTTCTGCCAAGAGATAGTGACGTTATAGGAAGATATACAGTATATTGAGGGGGAAGGCTTCTTGAAGGTTCCATTACAGGGAGGTGACAAGTGGAGGAGTCTCAAGTGTACATATGCAGGGCCACTGACAGATTTCCTGGGGCCCAGGACTAGAGCTACGTCTGGGACTCCCCCACCCCCCCATGGCAGTATAGCAATCCCCCCCATTTCACACCTCATGAGCCCCCTCTATTTCCCACCCTCTTCCCATGTATTTCTCTCCCCTCTGTCTCACTCCCTCTTCCTCACTTGGCCTCTCTCACCTCGCATGTGTTTCTCTCCCCTGCATCTCACTCTTACTCCCTCTTTTTCCTCACTCCCTCTCCCCGTCTGTCCTATCACTCGCCTCCACCTTCCATCAATTACCCCACTCACCAATCCCCCCTACAAAATTCATACCAAAAATCTCCACCCCCTAAATACATATAACCCCACCCCCTAATACATAATAAAAATACACCCACCCCCCACACATAATAAAAAATACACCCCCCACCCCCAATACATATTAAAAAAAATACACCCCCACGCCCCCAATGCATATTCAAAAATACACCCCCACCCTCAATGCATATTAAAAAATACACCCACACCCCCAATGCATATTAAAAAGAACCCAACCCCCATGCATATTAAAAAGACCCCCACCACCCCAATGCATATTAAAAAAACTCCCACCACCCCCAATGCATATTAAAAAGACCCCCACCACCCAATTCATATAAAAAAAGCCCCCCACGCCCCAATACATATAAAAAAACAGACTTACCTTGTGGATGGTCAAGAGCTTGGAATCCGGAGATAGCAGCGGAGCACAGCTGAAGAATGGGGCCAGCACCAGCAGTGAAAGGTTAAAAACATGAATTTATTCGTACATGGTATAAGGGAGGGGGAGACAGAACACACTCTGACGCGTTTCAGGCTATGCAGCCCTTTTTCAAAGAGTACAATCGCGTCTCACAAGCCCGCAGTTATGAAGGGGATTCCCCGCCTACATTACCCAGAGATGCCGCTCGATTTTGGCGTGAACACCGGCATATGATGCTATTGGTTGTAACGGGCTTCCAATCAGAGAGCTGATTCGGGAGGTGCGTCTGGGGCGGCTAAGGTCTCCCGTTTAACTGCGGGAGTGAAGAAAAAGACATGGGATAACACACAAAGTTTAAAATATACAGTTCACAAACATCTAACATATATATTGTAATTGTATACGCAATTAGTTCATCATATGGATGTGGTGAGGATGCAGGACATAACTTGCTGTTTAGATAATCAAAAACGGGTATAACCTTAATGAATTGCATAGAATTAACCCTTATGTCATATGTGGCAAATTACAATATTACAGAGTAATAAAAGTAGATCATAGATTTCGAGATAATAGCATAAATACTTGATAATTTACATAATATTTGTCTCTCTCTCTGTACTAATCTGCAAAATCTGTACAGAATGGCAAAATGCATTAATAAACCCAAAAAAGGGAGAAGGGTAAATTGGAACGAATGGGTGGGGGGGGGCGGGTTATGGGGGGGTGGTAGGTGGGTGGTGGGGGGGGGGGGTAGAGGGAGGGGGGATGGAAGGGGGGGGGGCAAGGAGGGGAGGGGGGAAAAGGAGTGGAAAAAGAAATATATATTAAAATATAGACATATTCAATATAACAAGAACAGAATAAACATATTTAGGAGATAAATCATCATACCATATATTACGTGTATAAAATATCATCCTCCAATTTGTGGATGTACACATTGTGTTGGTATTGGGCAAAATATGGTTAGTTTAAAAAGTGTTTAAGTTCCCAGTCCTGGTTCATGCCCCGGGGTGCCATTGTCCCAAGGGCATAAATCCAGAACATCTCCCTGCGATTGAGCAAAGCTTCTCTGTCACCTCCCCTAACATGGGCCTGGATATACTCTAAGGCACTATAAGAGAAAGATGCTAATGTTCCTAAAGGACAGTTGTTAAAATGACGTGCGACCGGAAATCTGTCGTCACGTTTTTTGATGCTCCTAATGTGCTCATTTATTCGAATTTTGAGTGGTCTAATCGTACGACCTATGTAACCACTCCCACACGGACAACTGAGTAGGTACACCACAAAATGAGTGTTACATGTTAAGAATGTTTCAATACGGTAAATTTGATTGGTATGTACATTCCTAATAGATTTTCGTTCTTTAGCGTATTTGCATGTGTTACAGTTCCCACATTTAAAAAATCCTTTTGGTATTTTATTGGTATTTCTCTTAGTGGAACAAAATAAACTGGGGGACACATGATTCCCAATGGTTTTAGCTTTTTTAAAAAACACTCTTGGGTTAGACTTAACAAAGCACTCATGATCTTTATCCAGTTTTAAAATGGACCAATGTTTTTGTAGGATAAACCTAATTTGTTCTGCCTGTTTTAATACGTTGTTATGAAGAGTGGTAACTGGATTGATGCATCTTTCTGGACAAAAATCTCTCCTTTTTTCCTTTTCTTGTTTTTCCTATTTTTATTTAAGAGTTATTCTCCATCCATTTTTAATGCACTCTCAAATGCAAGATCCAGATCCTTCTCTCCATAACCTCTACTCAAAAACCTTTGTTTAAGTTCTTCGGCCTGAGTGAGGAAGGATTGTTCTGTTGAACAAATCCTCCTCAGTCTAAGGTATTGTCCCTTTGGAATACCCCGGATAAGGGGTCTAGGATGAGCACTATTAGACCTGAGCAGGGAATTCCGTGAGTTGGCTTTTCTATAGACATTGGTCTGTATGTTTAAGTCAATGTCTATTGTGACAGAAACCAGGGGATGGTAATAAATTCCGTATATAGGGCTCCCAGGATACTAGACAGTTTCTATCCTGTTTGGCCTGGGAGTGCAGCCTTATAATACATACACTCCATCCCACAGTTTGGCAAGCGCTGGAACTGAGGGATGAGAGATCCAGACCAGAGTTTGTCTGCTGCCTGATTTCTGTCACCTGTCATGCTAATTAGGAATCAGGTATGAAAGACTGATTTCCTGTTTGCTCTGGTCTCCCCACAAGAGCCAGGAGGCTGGAAGGCTGCTGAACTACAGAGGGGAGAAGCCTCTTCCCCAAACAGGTTCAATCTTTCTGTTCATTTGTGTAAGACTGCAAAAGTACCGTGTTTTGATGTTGGAAGTGGAAAAGCCACGTCCAACCCTGAGTCAGGGATATCTAAGTTAAGTTATCGCTCAGGTGAGCAGCTTTTGTTTTGATCTGTTTTCTGTTGTATGCACTGTGGCAGTCTCAGTGCCTGGGACTGAATAAACCAGGCATAGCCTGTTTAAAGGAACAGTACGTGACGCCTCATCATTTAACCTACCCTAAAAGACCGTGTTCTAAACAGTCCCGGACAAACGACGGAGTCCCGGAGTAAGCCGTTTGTCACATATGGTGGAGAATGCGGGCAGAGCACTAGGGGGTCTGCGGGTTGAAGAACTTTGAAAGAAAAAAAAAAAAAAAAAAAAAAGTTTTTTTCATCCTCTGCAAACAAGATGGAAGACGTGGTGGGTGCGCTGGTACGCAATGTCGCTGCCCAGAAAGACGCGAATGAAACCCAGCAACAGCTGTTAATAGCCCAGCAAGAAACTAATGCAAACCAGCAGCAGACGAATGCAGCCCAGCAACAGCTGCTAATAGCCCAGCAAGAGATTAATGCAAATCAGCAACAGGCGAATGCAAACCAGCAACAGGCGAATGCAAACCAGCAACAGACGAATGAAGCCCTGCAAAACGCGATTGCAAACCAGCAAGAGACAAACCGCTTGCTGAGAGAGGAGCAACAGCGGTTCGCTCAGGGCTTACAGCAGGAACTCGAGATCCTGAGGGGGACTATCAGTAACCTTCCACTGGCAGCGGCATCCCCAGTTCCGAAAATGACCAGGGCAAGCCACTACCTTCAGAAGATGGGACCCTCGGATGATGTGGAAGCCTATCTTCTCACGTTTGAACGCACGGCACAGAGAGAGGGATGGCCAGAAGCTGAGTGGGCTGGTCTAATCGCACCCTTCCTAAGCGGCGAACCCCAGAAGGCTTACTTTGATCTAGAGCCAGCCGAAGCTAACGTCTATGCAAAATTGAAGTTCGAGATCCTCGCCCGCCTCGGCGTAACCACGGCTGTTCGCGCCCAAAGGTTTCACGCATGGTCCTTCACGATGGATAAAGCCACCCGAAGCCAGATGTATGACCTCATCCACCTCGCCCGGAAGTGGCTACAACCCGAGATCAACTCAGCCAGCCACATCGTGGAACGGTTGGTCATGGACCAGTTCTTGAGGAAACTTCCCTCTGCCTTACGCCGTTGGGTCAGTCGGAGTGACCCCCACAATGCGGATGAGCTTGTGGCCCTCGTAGAAAGGTACAATGCAGCAGAAGAGCACCCGCAACCCACAGTCGTGGAGCAACCCCACTACCCGAGGTTCCAGGACTCTTCCAGAGACGGTAAAAGGGTACCGGGGTTAAGGGGCGCTGAAGAGCGGCGACCACCTTCACGCAGCACCAGCAACAGTGGTTCGCACACTAAGGGCAATAGCCAACATGGGGAGCCGGGAAAAGGCTCTAAGTGGGACACAGACTATGTACCTAAATGTGTAAATTGTCATGAGAGGGGCCACACAGCAAAAATCTGCCCACTAAATGATGAGCCCATGCAATGCAACAGCGTGGAACCTTATTCGCTGTTGTCCCAATGTATGGGCCCTAGCCCAGAGGACCCCTTGAATAACCATCTGTGGGCATTTGTAAAGGTTAATGGTAAGAGGGTTCGGGCACTTCTTGACTCTGGGAGCATGGTCACACTAGTGTCCGAATACCTCTTGCCCATTAAGAAGAAACAGGGAAACAGTTCACAAAGAGTGGCAATTTGTTGTATACATGGGGATAATCATGAATATTCCACTGTTGATGTTTTTTTTGAAACAGAGTTTGGTTCTTTAGATTTCAAGGTGGGTATTGTACCCAAACTGGCATATGATGTGTTAATAGGGACCGACTTTCCCCATTTTCTAAAAATGTGGTCCCCCGCTCAGAATAGCGCCCAGAGTTCAATAGCGGACCATAACGAAGTATTAGAAGAAACAAATCCTTTCCCTTTTTCAGAAATGGAGGTTGACGAGGGCCCAAATAAGAAGGGGGAAAAGGAGGAGTGCTGTAAAATTCCCTTCCCCATCACTACTTTGGTAGGGAATACCCCAAATCAAGATGTTGAGCAGACACTTACCACCCCAGAACCGGATAAGACCCTCGCTGACCTAGAGGTCAGTCCTGGGAGTTTTAAGAAGGCCCAGTGGGAAGACCCCACATTAGCGGTAGCAAGGGGAAATATACGGGACCAGAATAGTACTCCTGGCCAACCAGATAGGTCACTTGCTTACCCCTACTTCGAGGTAGAGAACGACCTAGTATATCGGGTTGATAAAAGGAAATCAGTTACAACTAAACAATTGTTGGTACCACGGACATTCCGTAACGTAGTATTACACCTCGCACATAGTCATCCATTGGGGGGACACCTAGGGGTGGAAAAGACAAAAGAAAAGGTTCTCCGAAGCTTCTATTGGCCTGGGGTTCTGGCAGAAATTACGAATTATTGTTCCTCATGCCCAGAATGTCAGATCACCGCCCCGTTCAAGGCGTACCGCAGCCCATTGGTACCCCTTCCCATAATAGAGGTACCATTTGACCGGATTGCTATGGATCTAGTAGGACCCCTAATAAAGTCTGCTAGGGGACATCAGCATATATTGGTAATATTAGATTATGCCACCCGATATCCGGAGGCAGTTCCCCTACGTAGCACCTCAGCTAAAAACATAGCAAAAGAGTTAGTAGTTCTGTTTTCCCGGGTCGGGATTCCTAAAGAGATTCTATCTGACCAGGGAACACCATTTATGTCCCAAGTAACAAAAGAGCTATGTAAACTCCTAAAAATCAAGCATCTCAGAACCTCAGTCTATCATCCACAAACAGATGGTTTAGTGGAAAGGTTCAATAAAACCTTAAAGAGCATGTTACGGCGGGCGGTTGATAAAGATGGGAAAAACTGGGATTGTTTGTTACCGTACCTGTTATTTGCCATTAGGGAAGTTCCCCAATCATCCACAGGCTTCTCCCCGTTTGAACTATTGTATGGCCGACACCCAAGGGGCTTACTGGATATAGCCAAAGAGACTTGGGAACACGAGGTTACCCCTTACAGAAGTGTAATAGAGCATGTTGCCCAGATGCAGGACCGCATTGCTGCAGTCCTACCCATAGTGAGGGAACACATGGAGAAAGCTCAAGAAGCACAGAGGAATACGTATAATAAGGGTGCTAGGGTCAGAATTTTTTTTCCAGGTGATAGGGTACTAGTTCTGGTTCCCACCGTGGAGAGTAAATTCCTTGCTAAATGGCATGGGCCATATGAGGTCTTGGAAAGAGTGGGAGAAGTAAATTATAAGGTAAGACAGCCAGGTAGGAGGAAACCTGAGCAAATTTACCATATAAACCTACTCAAGCCCTGGAAAGATAGAGAAGTCTTGTTAACCCTAGTACCCCCAGGTCCGTCAGAGAATCAAGAAACTGACCCAGAGGTTAGCATAGCTGAAACCCTGTCTGTTCATCAGAAACGAGAGGTTCAGAATTTAGTGAGAAGAAACAAAGAAATCTTCTCTATACGGCCAGGTAGAACTAGCGTAATTGAACATGACCTAGTCTCTGAACCAGGGGTCCGAGTTAACCTTAAACCGTACCGAATCCCAGAGGCCAAAAGAAAGGCTATAAGTTTAGAGGTTAAAAAAATGCTAAAACTAGGTGTAATTGAGGAATCCCAAAGTGGGTGGAACAGCCCTATAGTCTTAGTCCCAAAGCCAGATGGTACAACAAGGTTTTGTAATGACTACCGGAAACTAAACGCGGTGTCAAAATTTGATACTTATCCTATGCCCAGGGTAGATGAACTTGTAGAGAGACTGGGCAAAGCCCGATATCTCACAACCCTAGACCTAACAAAAGGGTACTGGCAGGTTCCCCTCACAGAAAGGGCAAAAGAAAAGACAGCCTTCTCAACCCCAGACGGCCTCTTTCAGTATAAGGTGTTGCCTTTTGGCTTACATGGAGCTCCCGCCACATTCCAAAGAATGATGGATAAAATTTTAAAACCACATGCTCGGTATGCTGCCGCCTACCTGGATGATGTGGTAATCCATAGTGAAGATTGGCAATCCCACCTTCCAAAGGTCCAAGCTGTGCTTGACGCAGTCCGGTCTGCTGGACTAACTGCTAACCCCGCTAAATGCACTATTGGTCTGGAGGAGGCCAAGTATCTGGGATATTCTATTGGCAGAGGTTTACTCAAACCCCAAACACTCAAAGTGGAGGCGATACAAAATTGGCCAAGACCAGTTACAAAAAAACAAGTAAGGACTTTTTTGGGGTTAATTGGGTACTATAGAAGGTTTATTCCCAATTTTGCAACTAAGGCAACCCCACTAACTGACCTCACAAAAGCAAGAGGACCGCTAATGGTAAAGTGGTCCCCCGAAACCGAACAGGCCTTTAGAAGCCTGAAAGAAGCTCTCTGTGCCCAACCAGTGTTGGTCACACCTGACTTCTCCAAAGAGTTCGTAGTCCAAACCGACGCATCTGAGGTTGGGCTGGGGGCTGTACTCTCCCAGGAGTCTCAAGGTGAGGAGCACCCCATCCTTTATTTAAGTAGGAAACTAAATCCCCAGGAGAAAAATTACTCCATAGTAGAGAAAGAGTGTCTCGCAATAAAGTGGGCTGTAGAGACGCTCAAATACTACCTGTTGGGGAGAAAATTCCGGTTGGTCACAGATCATGCACCCCTTACCTGGATGTGTCAAAACAGGGAAAAGAATGCTAGAGTGACCAGGTGGTTCCTAAGCCTACAACCCTTTAAATTTTCTGTGGAACACAGGTCAGGGCACAAACATGGCAATGCTGACGGGTTGTCAAGGATGCACTCCCTAATATCCATGGTCGCTCATCCCTCGAGGTCTGAGCTGGGGGGGAGGATATGTGACAGAAACCAGGGGATGGTAATAAATTCCGTATATAGGGCTCCCAGGATACTAGACAGTTTCTATCCTGTTTGGCCTGGGAGTGCAGCCTTATAATACATACACTCCATCCCACAGTTTGGCAAGCGCTGGAACTGAGGGATGAGAGATCCAGACCAGAGTTTGTCTGCTGCCTGATTTCTGTCACCTGTCATGCTAATTAGGAATCAGGTATGAAAGACTGATTTCCTGTTTGCTCTGGTCTCCCCACAAGAGCCAGGAGGCTGGAAGGCTGCTGAACTACAGAGGGGAGAAGCCTCTTCCCCAAACAGGTTCAATCTTTCTGTTCATTTGTGTAAGACTGCAAAAGTACCGTGTTTTGATGTTGGAAGTGGAAAAGCCACGTCCAACCCTGAGTCAGGGATATCTAAGTTAAGTTATCGCTCAGGTGAGCAGCTTTTGTTTTGATCTGTTTTCTGTTGTATGCACTGTGGCAGTCTCAGTGCCTGGGACTGAATAAACCAGGCATAGCCTGTTTAAAGGAACAGTACGTGACGCCTCATCATTTAACCTACCCTAAAAGACCGTGTTCTAAACAGTCCCGGACAAACGACGGAGTCCCGGAGTAAGCCGTTTGTCACACTATATATAAATGTAAATCAAGGTAGTCAATCTTTGTGTCATGATAAACATGAGAAATTTTCAAGTTATAAGTATTTACCTCTAGATATTCAAAAAAAGAGTGTAAAGTGTCCGTGTCACCATTCCAAATAAATATTAAATCGTCTATGAACCTACGGTAGAAAATAATGTTTTGTCTAAAAGGATTATTGTCACCAAAAATGTGTGTGTTCTCCCAAAATCCCATGAAAATATTTGCATAAGAAGGTGCGAATGACGTGCCCATTGCTGTGCCTTGTGACTGTAAATAATATTGTTTGTCAAACATAAAATAATTATGCTGTAACAAAAACATTACTGAATCTAATAGAAAAGTGCTCTGTGCTAAATTTAAATTAGAGTGATTGAGAAAGTGACTTATAGCCTTAGTGCCCAAAGTGTGATCAATTATGGTATACAGTGAGGTCACATCCAATGTGACCCACATGAAAGTGTTAAGCCATTTGATGTTTTGAATATCTAGAAGCAAATCTGAAGAGTCCCTCAAATGTGAGGGGAGCTCTTTCACCAATGTCTGTAAAAAATAATCAACGTACCTAGATAAACCATCTCCCAAAGATCCAATACTAGAGATAATAGGTCTGCCAGGAGGGCCAACAATAGATTTATGGATCTTTGGGAGATGGTGAAAAATAGGCACGGTGGGAAAGGGGTTATATAGATAAGCCGCTTCCTGTTTGGTCAAGACTCCTATTTCCCTACCCAGGTCCAACAGATCCCGAATTTCCATTAAGAAGGGTTGTGTGGGGTCCTTGTCTAGTTTGCAGTACGCTTTGGTGTCACTGAGCTGTCTTAGAGCTTCCAAGTGGTAAGCATCTGAGTGCATGATTACCACTGCACCTCCTTTGTCCGCACTTTTTATGACTATATTTGATCTATTTTTTATTGTGGACAGATGTAAGTGTTCCTCTTTTGTCATATTATTAAAAGAAGGGGTGGTAAATGAATAACCTTTGGCCAATGTCTGTAGGTCCTTCTCAACCAACTTTTCGAATGTCTCAAGATGCGGACCTTTGGTGAAGGTGGTGAAGGTGGGACAGAAAATTGATTTGTTCTTAAAGGAAGTATGTTTAGTTCCAGTAAGAAATAATAATTGTTCTTCCTTATCTATACAATCTGCAACCTCTTCTTCTTCTGGATGGTCAGGTCGGGTCCAGTGGCTGTTGGGGCATGGCGACCAGCACTTAAAGTTGGCATGGGAGGGAGGCCCGTCGGAAGCTCGACGTGGGACAAAGGGATAGAGGCCTGCAGGCTGTAGTTGAGGGAGAGCCGGGGCCCGACCGCGAGAGAGCCGGCAGCTGGGCCTGGCCAAAGGTCGGGCCCCAGCTCTCCCCCAGTGGTGACGTAGCAGTGGGTGAGACAGCCTCTACACGTTTTGCCTCATTCGCTTCGTCAGGGGACAGAACCCACTATCAAGTAGCAGCACCTCTTTAGGTACATTAAGTGAGGGTGTACTCTAGGGAGGCAACAGTTGGTACGAACCCATTAAAGATGACACTGCTTGTATATAGTGGGGATGTATTCAAATGAAGGAGAATGTTTGTACCATAAAAGTTCCTGGCGCCCAACCTTGCTTACCATGCCCAACCTGTATGAATCCAGCACCCTGATAAAGGTAACCATGAATGAGCACTGCAATATACAGTATGTACATAGGCTATTGATGTAAACACTTTAAGAGCCGGGCAAGGAGGGTTACATTTGGTATTAACTATTTTATCATTTCATTAATATTAATAATAACATAAATTATTTTTCTCTTATGTTTTACTTTATAATATTGTGGCAGGACGGCCTCGCGGCGGGGTCAGTAAGACGCTAGACACGATGGGAAACTTTAAACTGTAGTGGTTTATTAGCCACAACCAAATAAAGTACGGGTGCACTGTCCCTTTAAGAAACCACTTTCTTGAAAATAAAGCCTATTCCCGTTAGGGAAACTAACTCACTTCTTGAGCCCTTACTAACAGGGCAGCCAGCTAATCTGGTTATGCCCAAAACATATGCTACACAAAGTATAACCAATAAGTATAATAATAAAGTCTTATCTGCAATGCAGCTCCAACAGCAAACAGGAA
Source organism: Ascaphus truei (assembly GCF_040206685.1). Lineage (NCBI taxonomy): Eukaryota > Metazoa > Chordata > Amphibia > Anura > Ascaphidae > Ascaphus > Ascaphus truei. The sequence continues at coordinate 13,536,518 of NC_134502.1, forward strand.
CACGGTTCCGGGGAGCAGGCTGTGTCCAGCCTCGCAGCAATCTTTATCTTTATCCTGGGTTGGGGTCCCAGAGCAACAGCTACGACTTCCTAGCCGGGAGAGGTCTCTCCACCTTCCTGTGGAAAAACAAGCTCCCCTTGTGTGAGCAATTTCCTGCTTTTTAAAGCACTTGATTCACTGATGAGTCAGCCCCTGTTTAATCAGTCTTCAGATGTGCTTCTCTCTCTGAGGAGATTAACACTCTGTGTTCTGGCTACAGCTTCTCTCCATTCACTGTTCCAGCCTACTGAGTCAGTGACTCTGTCACAATATATATATATATATTTTCTTTTTTATTAATCATGTGAAAATTTTATAAATAAAACAATATTAATATTTTACATTTTTATATATTTTATTTCCTTATTATCAAATCTTTTCATATTTATTTTATTAACAATTTACATTTTCAATATGTTCATTTCTATATATTCGTTTGACTACTTTTAAAAATGTTCTCCGCTTAGTTTCCCAGATGTTGATTATTTTTTTTAAATATTTAAATTATGAATTAATTTATATTATTTTTTCATTATTTATTTCATTATTTATTTTTACATTAGTTCTGTTTTTAATGTTCATTCCTACATATTTTTTATATCTTCCTGTGCTCTTTTATTTATCACAGTGTCATAATTTTGCAAATATACTGTACCTAATACTATTAACATGATTACATTTGAGGTATTTTCTCTTTTATTATTAGTATTAATTCTATTTTTTTTTACTATTTCTATTTTTGCAAGATTTAGATTATTTCTTTAGGTATTTTAGTTCCCTTTTTGCAATAATATTTGTTTTTTTATATTCTTGTTTAATTGTATACTTTTTTAAACTTTATTAATAATCATGTTCTTATTTTGTGAATGGAATAATAGTAATACTTTTGACTGTTTACATGCTTTTCCATTTTTAATGTTTAATCTAGTGAAGTTATTACCAAGTTTTGCTGTATTGTGTTGCTCCCTGTTGGCTCTGGCCAAAATAAACTCTTGTTTATTTAACTCCTACGTCCTGTCTGGTGTTTTGTGATCCCGTGTTATCTGGCAACCCCTACCATAACAATACTCTTACTCATACTCTTTGACAAAGTGCCGTGTTGTGCAAATGCATCAGAGTAACTGTTGCCACCATGTTCGATGTCACCCAATCCAATAAATTGTTTTTAATCCACCATTGATGTGCTGTGCCCTACAATTATTGTTACTGTGCACCGCTTTTTTCTCCAATTTTCGGATCCTTACCCCTACCATGACAATATCATTGGTGAGCAAAGACATTTATCATCTCGATTACCAATCTTGAGGCCAGGTTTATTGGAGTTCTCTTGGATTTTAGAAGCGAAAGTCTTGATGATATGGGCAAAAAGAAGGGGAGAGAGTATATATGTATATATGTATATAGTAATATATGTAATGTAAATACTAGACATACATTTACAGTATTACCTCTCATTTTTTACTGGACAGAGTGTCCAAATACAGGACAACCCAGTTCAATACTGATGAAACTCCTCCCACCGGAGGAAAGAGCGATGCACCGCCGTGTAAAAGAACCGGAGAAGGCTGAAGTGGTGACTAAAAAAGCTTTAATGAAGGATAGTGTACACTGGCGACACACTTTATTCGAGCTCGGCTAGTCCCACGAATTCGGGTATACCCGGGTGTATTGAGGTTTGTGACTGTTTTCTGCCCGAGTGCATTGAGGTATTTTCAGGCAGGGATTGAAGCATTTTATTCCCGCTGGCTGCAATACTGCACAGTATATATATATATACTGCATTACAATTCATGAATTTATGCCATCTGGTAGACACACGAAGCATTGCAGCCTATTAAATCCTAATCATTATCATTTAACAGATCAGCCGCCCATCAGCCAGGCATGAACCCAGGCTGGGAAGGCAAACGCAACGGGGCTTGTCAGAGGTGAGGAGCGGCGCATTCCAGGTATCTGCCAGGTACATACTGGGTATTTGCTCGAATAAAGTGTGTCGGTGCAGTAGTTGTGGTGGATCCTCTGACACGTTTCAGCCACAGCAGGCCTTTGTCAACGAGTGATCCGCCAGAGAACAGGAAAGCCTGATATAACGTGTCAAAGTCTAAACACCCGTGTAATCTGATCACCAGCCGATGAACAGCAGGTTAATTACCTTGACGTGACACTCCATGGTGACCCTAATACAGTTACAGAAACAGATATTTTTACTAAACCTCATTCCAGGAACTCATTTTTACACGCTAGGAGCAGTCACCCCAGATCCCTTATCCGCGGGATCCCCAAGGGTCAATTTTTAAGGTACAAACGATTATGCTCTAACAAAGATTCATTTGTACAACACTCACAAGAACTCAGCTCGAGGTTCTTAGCGAGAGGCTATTCTCAGGAAGATATACATGCAGCCTACATGAATGTTGAATCTATGGATCGGACCAGTTTAGTCCAGTATAGAAAACGGAAAAAGAACAATTTCAGGGATAATCCTTTATTCATAACTAAATTCAGTAAACAAGCACAACAAATCCGTAAATTGGAACATTTTGGAATATACTGAAAGACATTGGAATATACTGAAATTGGACTCTGATTTAGATTCTATTACCCAACAAGGTCCTAGATTCGCATTCAAAAGGGCTAATACATTGGCTTCTTCTATATCTAGAAGTCTTTTTCAATCAAGACATTAGAAACATTTGGGTAACATACCAAAAGGGTTCCATAAATGCGGGTTTTGCAGGTGGTGTGAATTTGTACTACCTACTAAGAGAGTACGTACACTGTACCCCGAAACTAGATATAGGATTAGAACCTTTATCAACTGCCACACAAGTTATGCGGTGTATGTCATTGTTTGTGGGTGCAACAAAAAGTATGTTGGTAGAACTATAAGGTTGTTAGAATTTCTGAACATGCTAGACTTATTACCAAAAAAGACACCACACATCCAATGTCTAAACACTTGGCAACTTGAATAATTTTCGATTCTTTGGTGTCGATCATGTACCCATTAAAATTAGAGGTGGTGACAGGCTTAATTGCCTTAATAAAAGGGAAATGCAATGGATTTTCTCTCTCAATACTCTTTATCCACATGGTTTAAATATAGAATGGGAACTCCAACATTTTCTTCATGATTAGTTTTCCTCCATGGTTTCCTTTACCCATTCTTCCTTTCCCCTTCCCCCCTCATCCCACTTCTCCCTCCCATCCCCCTCCCCCCCTTCCATCCTTACATATAGCTTTCATATTTACCCACTCCATTCTGTTCATTTATGACTGACCATTATATTTCATGTATGTCATCTATCATTGTTTCATTGCAACTCATCATTTTTGTTTGGGTTATGTTTTCATGATATGTTTGAATTATTTCAGCATATAAGTAGTTTCTGGTTTTGCCAATTCTTATTTGTTTTTAATATTATTGTGACCAGATTTCATCTGTTTCTTTCATACTTGTGTTATTTCTACACATTACACATGTATTGAATCTATGTCATATAAATCTGGTTCTATTTTATCTTTGTATATGTTTATTGCCTGCTGCGTACGTGTCATCCTCTACACCTGCTGTTCATCGGCTGGTGATCAGATTACACTGGTGATTAGACTTTGACACGTTATATCAGGCTTTCCTGTTCACTGGCGGATTACTCTTTGACAAAGGCCTGCTATGGCTGAAACGCGTCAGAGGATCCGCCAGAACTACACTATGCTTCTTTAAAGTTTTTTAGTCACCACTTCAGCCTTCTCCGGTTCTTTTACATGGCGGTGCATCGCTCTTTCCTCCGGTGGGAGGAGTTTAATCAGTTCCTGTTTGCTTCCGGTGGCACGCCGGGTTGCTGTCTCAGCTGACAGCGCAGTCACCGCCGGTCACAGACCATCCATCGCGACGGAGGAGTTGCTTGACGGTTGGCGGTATATCTGCTTGCTGGAAGACTTCACATACACAGGCTCGGCGTTACATGCTTCACTAATCGTGAGTCCCTCTATCTTCAATGTTGTTAGTGCTCTAAGGTGAGCCAATTGCTGTGAGAGACTCTTAGGCCCAGGACATAGTGAAATCAGCGTCGCTGAGGCGGGCTGAGCCGCGCTGAACAGTGTTTACTATGTCCCAGGCCTTATACTCACTAATTTGAAGTTTAGCCGTGACCTCTTTACATGAATTGAATTGATGAGCAGGATTCAGCAACTTTTACTAACTTTTCGAGCGCCTGGTTGGTTAACCTTTTGGTTTCCCTGTGCATATCAGTTCAATACTGGACACATCGCAAATCTACCTGTATCTGCTACACAAATTCTGATCTTTGCCATCTTTATGGATGACTGTGTTCTGGGCCTGTGACATGGATTCATATGAACAAACACACCGAAAAGAATAGGTTATACAGACGAACTAAATGACGGGCCAATAAATAATTATTTTTGTAATATTAATCAGACAATCTGTCAGGGGAATGGGTCTTAGAAGGCTTCAGTTCCTTAACTACAGACTCATCTTCAGATATCTATTTGTTTAATATTTCTAGTTTGGAATCAGAAAGGCATACAAGATTACTAGTCTCCAAATAACTACCTATTTTTTTATTTTATTTAAATAAGCTGTATCTTGATAGTTAAGTATGGGAGAGTTGATTTATTATAATTAATAAAGGTCTGTTTAATGGATTTGGGGTCAAAAGGTAACTCACCAGTGTTCAGTCTAGTGCAGGGGACTCTAGTTCTTGATGCAAGGCACCATAATCTAGAAGCCAACAATCTGTCACCCTTATTGTCTTTTCATAGACAAAAAACCCTTCTGAAGCTGTCTAGGGTTGGTAATGCTCCTGGTGAAATCAGTAATAATAATGTCTTGTATATAATGTATAACCCTGTTCACTTAATGTAAGTATGTATTTGTAACCATGTAGTTGTCATCATAACTCTACGCCCAGGACATACTTAAAAACGAAAGGTAACTCTCAATGTATTACTTCATGGTAAAACATTTTATAAATAAATAAATAATTGTTTAAAGCTTTTCCTGAATAAAGACCATACCTTGAATATGGAGTACAATTTTGAGCACCAATCCTAAGAAAATACATTATGGAAATAGAGAGAGTACAGAGAAGAGCCACCAAATTAATAAAGGGGATGGACATTCTAACTTATGAGAAGAGGCTAGCTAAATTAGATTTATTTACATTAGAAAAGAGGCGTCTAAGAGGGGATATGATAACTATATACAAATATATTCGTGGACAATACAAGAAGCTTTCAAAAGAACTATTCATCCCACGGGCAGTACAAAGGACTCGGGGAGGAAAGGAGATTTCACCAGCAACAAAGGAAAGGGTTCTTTACAGTAAGGGTAGTTAAAATGTGGAATTCATTACCCATGGAGACTGTGATGGCAGATACAATAGATTTGTTCAAAAAAAGTCTGGACATCTTTTTAGATAGGAAAGGTATACAGGGATATACCAAATAAGTATACATGGGAAGGATGTTGATCCAGGGATTAATCCGATTGCCAATTCTTGGAATCAGGAAGGAATTTATTTTTCCCCTTATGAGATATCATTGGATGATATGACTCTGGGTTTTTTTGTTTCCCTTCCTCTGGATCAATAAGTAAGTATAGATATAGGATAAAGTATCTGTTGTCTAAATTTAGCATAGGTTGAACTTGATGGACGTACGTCTTTTTTCAATCTCATCTACTATGTAATTATGTAATGTTTACTGTTGAGAAGGAGTGAAACAGAACCTTGATTTTGTAATGGGTGCAGTAAGGTAGACAATACCTTTTCTTGAAGGATGCAATGGCGATCAATCTGCCTCTAATAGCCGCCTTATGTGCTTCCGAAATGATTGGTAAAAAAAAGATTCGCCGACACAGTCCTTTCAAAAAAGTCTTGTTGGATCTTGATCACCTCTTGGGTACTTAGAGAACTGCAGTAGCAAGTCATTAACTGAACTATCACTGTAGAGTGGTCAGACCAAATATATGTTGTTATTTTAGGCTTCGATACCTCTTTGATTAAACCAGAATAAACTAAGAAATGTCCTATTCTTGCAGGTGAGAAAAAAAATCCTCCTCAATTTGAAGACCCTGGTGTACATGGGCCAAAATCGAAAGAAAAAGTATTTTGAGAAGTGTTTCGAGCCTACTGAGAGGAATCGGGGAACGCGTCCCTTGCGGCGCGCTCCCTCCTCGCTTACCTATAGTACCGCAGCGGCAGCTGCTGAAGATCCGCCCCCCGCTGATGCGCGCATCAATGCTCCTGTTACAGAGCGTGCGCGCACCCGCTCCTATGCACGGTCACCGAGCATAGCTCCGCCCCCTCGGACGCGCCGCACCTCCGCTGTGCGCGGTGCACGCGCATGACGGCGCGCAACGATCCTCAGCTGCGTGCCAAGTCTAGCTATGAGCCCTTGTCTCCTGCAGCCTATCCTTGGCATCTGCGGAGGCTCCGCCTCCGCTCCGCCCCCTCTCCTACTGGGTCCTGTCTCCTATAAAAAACTGCCTCTTCCTGTCATACCTTGCTGAACATAACTTTGTGTAGCCTTTGAGTGTGCCTGTCTTGTCCAGCCCAGTCTGTCAAGGTAGCTAGTACAGGGCTATATAATATACACCAAAATATCTGGGTTGAATTGAATGCGACTATGATATGATAAATATAATTTATTCCTTAAAGAAGGTGAACACACAAAATATACAAATAATACACAGAATATGGACACTTACTTATGGGTTGGACAATGAAGCAATCAGGTACAGGATTGGCAATTCATTCAGGATACAAAACAAAGTCACAACAAAGACAAAAGACACTGGTTTATATGGAATTCCAGTCCAATACCTTAACATTGGGTGCAAGGCATTGGTTCTCAATTACCTCCACCCAATGACTCCTTGCCAGCTCACGTGAGAAGCAAGGTAGTACCTGCCCCCTGGGTGGGCATTATTCTAATCAGGGGCTCATTTCCCTAGCCCCCCTCCCACAAGACTGGCGTCACCTAGTCTGCTTGGGACAGGAAAACCTTAGTCCCAAGGTGTGAAACACAACACTTATCACAAGTACCCACGTCCTGCTTTGCTTTGTTCTAGCATTCACAAGCAGGGTGGGGGAGCCTTTGATCAGGGGGCTTATTGTACACCACTTGTCTCCCGACTGAGCATTAACATACCATATGGGCTCTAGCCTTCCCGGGCTTTTACCCAGCCTTGCAAAACAGTACATTCTTTAATATCTACACCTATTAAAATAATCCATTCGGCTGGCCGAGCGGGTTGAAACTTGCCAGACCCTCATGCCGGAGGGGACTCTCCATGGTGGTCAGGTTTCAGCTCGCTGTGACCCACCGAACCGCTGTATTCCGCCAGGTGTAGATGGATGGCCGCCGCTCTCCACCACTGTTGCCGATGCAGCCCGGCCAGGTTCTCCAGTGGACGTCCCGCGAAGGGTTGTCGCCCCGGCTGGGCGGGAGCCATCAGAGGATGCCGTTAAATGGGTCACCTTTTCCGCAGCTCGTGAGCGCTGGCCCTGAGGGGCTCCTTTGCCCGACCGCGCATGGTCCCGGCATCGGGCTTTGATGTGGCCCGCTTGTTGGCAGTGATAGCACCGCCGCTCTTGCTGGAACTTCTCCGCCGCCGGTGGACTACTGCACCGACACACTTTATTCGAGCAAATACCCGGTATGTACCTGGCAGATACCTGGAATGCGCCGCTCCTCACCTCTGACAAGCCCCGTTGCATTTGCCTTCCCAGCCTGGGTTCATGCCTGGCTGATGGGCGGCTGATCTGTTAAATGATAATGATTAGGATTTAATAGGCTGCAATGCTTCGCGTGTCTACCAGATGGCATAAATTCATGAATTGTAATGCAGTATATATATATATACTGTGCAGTATTGCAGCCAGCGGGAATAAAATGCTTCAATCCCTGCCTGAAAATAACCCAATGCACTCGGGCAGAAAACAGTCACAAACCTCAATACACCCGGGTATACCCGAATTCGTGGGACTAGCCAAGCTCGAATAAAGTGTGTCGCCAGTGTACCTCCCACAAGAGGATGCTGAGTCCAAGGCGGAGTTGTTCGAGCGCCGGGCTCATTCCGGAGCTTCTCCGCCGTCGGTGGACTACCTCCCGCAAGAGGCTGCTGAGTCCCGGGCGCAGTCGCTCGAGCTCCGTGCTCATGGAGGGGGTAAGCGGGTCCGTTCAGTACCAAAGCCAGGAACTGTGTCCGCTCCTCCGGGGTTCCTCGATCGCTAAGGTGACCAGATTTTCAAAATGAAAAACCGGGACACATTTATAAATAATTTTTTTAAACAAATGACATCACATGACACACCCCGTTGCCATGACAACGAGACTCTGCCGTCAGGCGGTGACATGTTGCCATGACAATGTTATATCACGTGATGCCTCGGCGCCATAATGCGTCCCATTGTCATGTAAACTTGATGCCGCGTGACGTCACGGAGGGTCTCGTTGTTATGGCAATGGGCATTACGTGACGTCGCACAGCCATGTTGACGAAATTTGGAGGGGAGGATACAACCAAAGGCAAGATAAATATATAATAAATAGATCTAAAAAATGTTGTTATCTCCGGGTTAGCCTTCAGTGAAGGCGGCAACCCTGGTTGTAGTGTGTGTTTCTGTATACAGAGGTGGGCCCTGCAGTGTGCGCATATGTGTATAGAGGTGGGGGCTGCAGTGTGAGCATTTGTGTATAGAGGTGGGGGCTGCAGTGTGCGTTTGTGTGTATAGAGGTGGGGGCTGCAGTGTGCGTTTGTGTGTATAGAGATGGGGGCTGCAGTGTGTTTGTGTGTATAGAGGTGGGGGCTGCAGTGTGTGTTTGTGTGTATAGAGGTGGGGGCTTTGCTTGGGCCCTTCAACTCTTACAGCCAGGGCATTATTGGCCAAGAATGCCCAGTTCGGAGGGGATGATTACTACTTCAAAAATGTATTTATTTTCGATTCTTAACATAACACAAACTCTCGTCTCCCCCCCTTCCCTCCCTTTCTCGCTCTCTCAGCTCCCTCACCGTGTATGTGTGTATGTGTAATTAAAATAATAAACAAATTAAAATTAAATAAATAATTGACATAAATTTAAATTAAATAAAAAAATGTAGACATTAATTAAAATTAAGAAATTTTAAAATGTGACATTCCTGACCTTGTATATACATTACACTTTGCAAAATAGGGTCTCTTGCTGTCCTCGTGGCAGACAGTGACATCACTGCCATGCAGGGCCGCAGACAGCTTTCCCGGGGCCCAGGACCAACATTTCCACCAGGGCCCCCCACCCACGTTTCGGCGGCCTTGCGAGAACCCCCCCTTTTCACACACCACCTCACTCTCACCCCACCTTACACTCCCCAGTCACCCTTTCCTTCCCCCCCCTCTTACAACTCCCATGTATTTTTCTCCCCTACCCACACTCAACCTCCCTCCCCAATATACGTGCACACAGTGACTGACTGATTGGGAAAGGCCTGTTGGGCTGAAACGCGTCAGAGGATCCGTCAGTACTACACTTTGCTATAATAAAGTTTTTTAGTCACCACTCCAGCCTTCTTCCATTCTTCTTCTGCGGCTCTGCATCGTCTCTGCCTCCTGTGGGAGGAGTTCCTGTGTGACTGACACACACACACATCTCCTCATACCTACCCCTCCTCCTCATACCTTCCCCTCCTCATACCTCCCACTCCTCATCTCCTCATATCTCCCCCTCCCCATATCTCCTCCTCCTCATATCTCCCCCTCCCCATATCTCCTCATACCTTCCCCTCCTCATCTCCCCAGTCATATCTCCCCCTCCTCATCTCCTCATATCTCCCCCTCATACCTCCCCTTCCCCTCCTCATACCTCCCCTCATACCTCCCACTCCTCATCTCCTCATATCTCCCCCCCTCATATCTCCTCCTCCTCATCTCCCCCCTCATATCTCCCCCTCCTCATCTCCCCCTCCTCATACCTTCCACTCCCCACATCTCCCCCTCCTCATACCTTCCGCTCCCCACATCTCCCCCTCCTCATACCTTCCACTCCCCACATCTCCCCTCCTCATACCTTCCACTCCCCACATCTCCCCCTCATACCTCCCACTCCCCACATCTCCCCCTCCTCATACCTTCCACTCCCCACATCTCCCCCTCCTCATACCTTTCACTCCCCACATCTCCCCCTCCTCATACCTTCCACTCCCCACATCCCTCCTCATACCTTCCACTCCCCACATCTCCCCAGCCTCATACCGTCCACTCCCCACATCTCCCCCTCATACCTTCCACTCCCCACATCTCCCTCTCCTCATATCTTCCACTCCCCACATCTCCCCCTCCTCATACCAACCACTCCCCACATCTCCCCCTCCTCATACCTTCCACTCCCCACATCTCCCCCTCCTCATACCTTCCACTTCCCACATCTCCCCCTCCTCATACCTTCCACTCCCCACATCTCCCCCTCCTCATACCTTCCACTCCCCACATCTCCCCCTAATACCAACCACTCCCCACATATCCCCCTCCTCATACCTTCCACTCCCCACATCTCCCCCTCCTCATACCTTCCACTCCCCACATCTCCCCCTCCTCATACCTTCCACTCCCCACATCTCCCCCTCCTCATACCTTCCACTCCCCACATCTCCCCCTTCTCATACCTTCCACTCCCCACATCTCCCCCTCCTCATACCTCTCCCCCTCTTCATACTTCCACTCCCCACATCTCCCCCTCCTCATACCTTCCACTCCCAACATCTCCCACTCATCTCCTAATATCTCCCACTCATCATACCTTCCACTCCCCACATCTCCCACTCATCTCCTAATATCTCCCACTCCTCATATCTCCCCCCATCCCTCCTCATACTGTATCTCACCCTCCTCATCTCATACTGTATTTCCCCCTCCCCTCCCTGTATCTCCCCCTCCTCATACCTCTCCCTCCTCTCCTCCTATGACACACAGACAGACAGGACACACACACAGAACAGACAGGACACCCACAGAACAGACAGGACACACACAGAACAGAAAGGACACACACAGAACAGAAAGGACACACACACACACACACACACACACACAGACAGAGTGGGCACCCTCAGAGGGAGGGGGAGGAGAGAGGTATGAGAGTGAGGTCTGAGGGGGGCACCCTCAGAGGGAGGGAGAGAGGTATGAGGGGGGCACCCTCAGAGTGGGGGGGAGGAGAGAGGTATAAGGGGGGGGGGGGGAGAAACCTAATGAAGGATAGATTGTTATTACTTGCACCCACAGAGAAGTAGCCAGCAGCAGGTACACAGCTACAGACACCGCTGCACTGAAATCACCTCCACAGGAGGGGGGGGGGTGTTATGTATAGCAATCAGAGACAGGGAGGCAGACTAACAGAGGAAGTTTCAGAACACACACACCCCATCCCATCCCATCCGCGCCGACCCCCCGGTACTAAGCCCCGCCCCCGGCACTCTGACCTCCAACCAATCCCCTGCTTCTACTTTAAAGCCCCGCCCCCGGCATTCAACTATTGAAAAAAAAAAACACCTCACGGCTGCCTCCTTACGCTGCCGCCCCCGCGCACCGCCGCCGTCCCGCGCACGGGACCAGGGGCAAAACCCGGGACATTTCCGGGACAGACGGTCACCCAGGACAGCCCAGAAAAAAACAGGACTTTCCCGGCAAAACCGGGACAACTGGTCACCCTATCGATCGCCCCACAGAGTAATCATTGTCATCATTTCAGACGTAAACGGACTGGTCGCTGCAACGGCCAATGCCCCTCCGGCTGCAATACTCCCGTGGATTCGGAGATCACCCGCTCCCTCCGCAAGTCTCTGCCGTCCCGGAGCTGGGTACATTCCCTGCTCTCCGGGCGGTTTGGTGGTTACAGCAGCTGCAGCTGCGGATCTTAGCTCAGCCCGCCGGGTTTCGTGTTTTCTGATCGCCGTCTCCATGTGAGCTCTACCGGCTGCAGGTTCCCGCTCGGACTTGATACACTCCTCCAGTCTCGGTGCCCGGCTCCAGTCACAGGGATGGCCGGCACTTGCGCTCCGGAGGCAATGCTTCTTATAAGTAGGGGAACAGTGAGGTAGTGTCATATCCCCTGTTATATGATGTGTCCAATATCATTAGCCTTAGGAACTCGCAATTCACCTGAGTTCCTACTGTATTACAGAATCCCGCAGTAAACTGTAATACAGATTCAATTCAATCCCGCCACTGCCACCAGTTTAATATATACGCCTGTCACGGTAGCTAGTACAGGGCTATATAATATACACCAAAATATCTGGGTTGAATTGAATGCAACTATGATATGATAAATATAGTTTATTCCTTAAAGAAGGTGAACACAAAATATACAAATAACACACAGAATATGGACACTTACTTATGGGTTGAACAATGAAGCAATCAGGTACAGGATTGGCAATTCATTCAGGATACAAATGAAGTCACAACGAAGACCAAAGACACGAAGACAATGGGTATAGGGTTTACACTGGTTTATATGAAATTTCAGCCCAATACCTTAACATTGGGTGCAAGGCATTGGTTCTCAATTACCTCCACCCAATGACCCCTTGCCAGCTCAAGTGAGAAGCAAGGTAGTACCTGCCCCCTGGGTGGGCATTATTCTAATCAGGGGCTCATTTCCCTAGCCCCCTCCCACAAAACTGGCGTCGCCTAGTCTGCTTGGGACAGGAAAACCTTTGTCCCAAGGTGTGAAACACAACACTTATCACAAGTACCCACGTCCTGCTCTGCTTTGTTCTAGCATACACAAGCAGGGTGGGAGATCCTTTGATCAGGGGGCTTATTGTAGACCACTTGTCTCCCCCCTGAGCATTAACATACTATATGGGCTCTAGCCTTCCCTGGCTTTTACCCAGCCATGCAAAACAGTACATTCTTTAATATCTACACCTATTAAAATAATCCGTTCGGCTGGGTCGAGTGGGTTGAAACTTGCCAGACCCTCATGCCGGAGGGGACTCTCCAAGTTTCAGCTCGCTGTGACCCACCGAACCGGAGATACAGAATTACAGTTTTAAAAGCACATTTTCCAAAGAGGCTTTTTTCCACCTTTCAAGTCAATGGCAGAAACCCAAACTTTACCATTACCCTGACTCCGTTCTGTTGCCTCGAGAGGGTCGCTATTTGCCATGCAATCCTGCCGGAACTAGGACTACATGGTGGCCAAATCTCAGCCCTCTAGGTTGGACAGAACCAGAGTTATGGGTTCCAGGTTTCTGTTCATTCTGACTTAGCCGTTTTTACTCGCAGCTTTTACCTCCGCCATTAGAGTCTATGGTGTGACCCTTATAACGAGCGAGACCCTTTACCGGGGTCGTTAACTCTCGGACCCGGTTGGGGTCGTGTGAGGGGGTTCCTAGGGTCTAGGGGCAAAAAGAATTTTATTCCTGGGTGCCCTAGAACCTTAGTTTCCCACGCCAATTGAACCTGACCTTGACCGGGGAGTGATCAAAGCTCTCTTCAAGATATTGTATCCGCTTTTGCGGTCTGCGGTTTGGATGGCTGCCAACCCGTTCCTGGAGGTCGGCTTCGAGGAATCCCTATTGAAATGAATGGCTCCATTGACTTTCAATGGGGAACCGCCGCTCCTCCTCTCGGGCGCCACCTGCAGGTCTTCTATGATAACGGGCCCAAATCGCCGGAATCTCCATACGGTTACATGGGGCTGTAATGGCGACCTATGGAGAGACTGCAAAATGGAGCCTGCAAAAGCGGGAAAAGGGACAAAGGGCCATAAACACAAAATTAACAGTAACCCCGTTCCCTCCCGCCTGGATCCCAGTGTATGTGGTTGCTGCATACACTGCAAAGGTACAAACTCCAATAATTGTACCAATATACATATCTAGCAAATAAAACAGTTTGCCATGAGGCAGGGGGAAAAAAATACATTAATTCCCTCTAAATGTGGGAATAGGATAACCCTGGGACATACCTTTTGGTTATGAAGCAGGGGAACATATGTATTGTACGTACATTTCGGGTTAACCCCTCACCTCCCAGATGGTGGAAGGGGTTGCCTAATGTGGGTGACCCCTTTATTACTCGCTTGGCACCCCTCCCCCGTCACACAGTCTTGTCTTGTTCTCTGCAATTAACCTCTTGTGTACCGACCTGGCTTTGCATTTGGATTCTCTCTGGCTCTTGACCCCTGGCTTACGGATAACGACTACGAGTACCTCTCCAACCCCAGACCACAGGCTTACGGACTTCAACTACGTGTACCTCTCCAACCCACGGGTCCCGGCAAGTATTGGATTAACCCTTTCTACATACCCAGACCCAGCAACGCTGCAAACCCCCTTCTGGACTCGCCCCCGCTACTGTGGGTGTGTGGCATATCCTTCCCACCTCAGTGCTGGGGTTCAGGTCTTGTTTGTGGGCTCGCGCAGGCGTTACAGTATGTTCAGCCCAACAAACATTGACCCCCCTGAGGTGGGCCTAATCACAGCTGCTTCTACTCTAGTGGGAAACATACCCCAGGAACCACGTCTTCCGACACCCACTCGGTATGCGTGTGAACCTCTAGGATGCCGAGGCTTTCTTACTCAATGTGATATCCACTTTGAATTAACCCCTTCTCGCTTCCCTACCGATAGATCTAAAGTGGCTTATATCATTGCATTGCTGACCGGAGACGCTTTGGCCTGTGCATCTCCTATCTGGGAGTTAATGCCTGAACTCACGCAGAACTTTCTTGTTTTCAAAAAAAGGTTTCAGCAGGTCTTTGACACTCCTGGCCGCGAGGCTACGGCGGCCTCTTCTCTTTTCCATATCACCCCCCAGGGCCACCGGACTGTCGCGAAGTACGCTCTTGAATTTCGGACTATTGCAGCGGAAACGGTTGGAACAACGAGGCTTTAACTGCAGCCTTCTGGCAGGGCCTTTCAGACTCCTTGAAAGATCAATTGGCTGCACGTGTAAGACCCACTGCCCTGGAAGATCTGATCTCTACATGTATACGGGTGGATCAACGCCTCCAAGAGAGACGAAATGAACGCCAGACTACACGTACGCCTGTACCTATATCTCTCCTACTCTCTCTCATTTTGTTCCAGTTCCTGAAGCACCTGACCCCATGCTGCTGGGTACTCACCAGTTGTCCTTTACAGAAAAGCAGCGCCGGAGAAGTGAGGGGCTATGTCTTTATTGTGGCCTAGCCGGTCATTTGGCATACCCCTGTCCTACGCGTCCGGAAGAACGCCAGCGGCCTATAAGGTATGATGGAATTTCTTTGGGTACCATATCTTCTTGTCCGCCTTCCAAGGAAAATATGCCAAAAAGGATCCTTCTGCCTATCATAATGGAGGGTACTGACTTTCATACTTCTGCACTTGCCTTCATCGACTCTGGGTCTGGAGGAAACTTCGTGGATCAGAATTTTGCTTTAAAACACCGGATTCCACTGCTTAGCAAGTCCATTCCCATAGGACTCAAAGCAATAGACGGCCGTCCACTTCAACCTGCCTTCATCTGCCTGGAGACTACGATATTCACTCTTTCCACCAAGGATGGACACAAGGAACAAATCTCATTGGATGTCATTCATTCACCATCGGTGCAGGTAATCTTGGGTCTTCCCTGGTTACAATTGCATAATCCTGTAATTGACTGGACTGATAAACTGCCTATACGATGGCTTGGTGCATGTCATATTCCTTGTGCTTCCCCTCCTCTTTCTCTTGCCGGTTTAGAAACCACTGATACTGTTAAGAGCCCACTTCCTGAGGCTTATATTGCATTTCTTGACATCTTCGATAAAGTTAGCTCTGAAGTCCTTCCCCCGCATCGTCCCTTCGATTGTCCCATTGTTCTCATCCCTCGTGCCATTCTCCCAAAAGACAGATCCTATCACTTGTCCATTCCAGAATCCCGTGCCATGTCAGAGTATATACAAGAGAACTTAAAGAAGGGATTTATAAGAAACCCCACCTCACCTGCTGGAGCAGGCTTCGTCTTTGTGAAAAAGAAAGATGGGTTTCTCCGCCCCTGCATTGATTATAGAGGCTTAAATAAGATCATCCAGATAAACCGGTATCCCTTACCACTCATCTCAGAACTGTTCGACCGCTTACAAGGTGCCTCCATTTTCTCCAAACTTTACCTCCGCGGTGCTTACAACCTTATACGCATCAGGGAAGGAGACGAATGGAAAACTGCCTTTAATACCCGCGATGGCCATTATGAGTATCTAGTAATGCCATTTGGACTCTGTAACGCTCCTGCGGTCTTTCAAGTATTTGTCAATGAGATTTTTCGTGATGTTCTCAATTTGTTTGTCATTGTGTATCTTGATGATATTCTCATTTTTTCTAAATCGCTGCCGGAACATATTCAGCATACCAAGCTGGTACTCTCTCGTCTTCGTCAGAATCATCTTTATGCCAAGATGGAGAAATGTATGTTTCATCAAAGTTCTACTTCCTTCCTGGGCTATATAATCTCCGAGAAGGGATTCGCCATGGACCCAGAGAAATTAAAAGCAGTATTGGATTGGCCCCAACCTACGTCGCTTAAAGCCATCCAGCGATTTCTTGGCTTCGCCAATTATTATCGTAAATTTATCCATGGATTCTCCACTCTTGTGGCTCCTATAACCACCCTGACCAAGAAAGATGCCGATCCTTCCTCTTGGTCTCCAGAGGCCTGTTTGGCTTTTGAATCCCTGAAGAAAGCCTTCACGACCACCCCTATTCTGCATCACCCCGACCCGTCTCTTCCTTTCACATTGGAGGTCAATGCCTCAGACGTTGCAGCAGGGGCTGTGCTCTCTCAAAGACGTTCTCCCCAAGATCACCTACATCCATGCGGGTATTTCTCCCAAAAAAATTCTCCTGCGGATATCAACTATGATGTTGGTAATAGAGAACTTTTAGCAATCAAAATGGCACTCCAAGAATGGCGACATCTGCTCGAAGGTACCGAAAAACCTATACTTATTCTCACCGATCACAAGAATTTATTGTATATTGAGGGCGCTCGATGCCTTGGTTTCTTATTCTTCTCAAGATTTAATTATGTAATTTCTTATATTCCTGGTACTAAGAATTTAAAGGCCGATGCATTGTCTCGTCAATTCCTTTCCGAGGACAAGTCAGACGAAGTTCCCGAAACCATTCTCCCTTCTAAACTCATCATTGCTGCTAACTCTTTCGACATCTTGGACTAGATTCTGGAATCACAGACGCAGGTGCCAGAAGGACTGCAGGTTCCTGAGGGCTGTCTTTACGCGGCAACCAAATTCCGTCGAAAGATTCTCGAGTGGGGTCATGCTTCCAAATCAGCCGGTCACCCTGGGATCCGAAGAACCACCGACTTAATCAGACGTACCTTCTGGTGGCCCGAGATGTTGAGCGACATTAAGGAATTTGTTTCATCCTGTTCAGTCTGTGCTCGGAATAAGTCCGGTCGACAAAAGCCTGCTGGTCTGCTACGTCCGCTTCCCATTCCGGAACGTCCCTGGTCCCACTTATCAATGGATTTCATAGTGGAGCTACCTATTTCAAATGGTATGAATACCATCCTGGTCATCGTAGATCGTTTTTCGAAGCAGGCCCATTTCATACCCCTCAAGGGCCTTCCCAATTCTGCTACTCTTGCTGAGGTCTATATCAAGGAGATTTTTCATATACATGGGGTTCCCGTTTCTATCGTATCCGACCGGGGATCACAATTTGTATCAAAATTTTGGCGGGCGTTTTCTCAAAGACTCAATATTTCGCTTCTTTTTTCTTCTGGGTCCCACCCGCAAACGAATGGACAGACAGAAAGGATAAACCATTCACTGGAACAGTATCTTAGATGTTTTGTTTCTGAGACTCAAGACAATTGGGTTGATCTATTACCCTGGGCTGAGTTTGTGCACAATTCTCTCAGAAATGAGTCCACCCAAGAGTGGCCCTTTTTCATCAATTATGGCTATCACCCTAATTCTCTTCCTTTATCTTCTAACATTTCTGGAGTTCCAGCCGCTGATGCTAGAGTCAACACTCTTCATGACTCTTGGAGTACGATCCGGAAAACTCTTCAAGAATCCGTTCAGAGACAAAAAAATCCAGGCGGATCGACATCGTCTAGAGGCGCCCAGGTTCAAGACAGGAGACAAGGTATGTCTCTCTTCTAAAAACATCAGATTAAAGACTCCTACCTTTAAAATTGGCTCCCAGATTCCTGGGACCCTTCAAGATCCTGGAACAGATTAATCCTGTATCGTACCGCCTTGATTTGCCTCCATCTATGAAGATAACATCAGTATTTCATGTCTCTCTCTTAAAACCTGTTTAGCAGAGTCCCAGGTACCTTGATGTTCTTCCTCCTCCTCCTCCTCCTCCTCTTCCTCCTCCTCCTCCTCCTGTACTGGTTCAAGGTCAAGAGGAATTCGAGATCCAGTCAATTATTGATTCCAGATATTCCAGGGGAAGGATACATTTCCTAGTGCACTGGAAAGGCTTCGGTCCGGTGGAGCGCTCTTGGGTGCCATTCGACCAGATCCACGCTCCCGGCTTACTTAGACAGTTCCACGCCAGGTATCCGCAGAAGCCATACTTGGATCGTCTGGAGTCCGATCCTCAAGGGGGGAGGTACTGTGAGGAATCGGGGAAGGTGTCCCTTGTGGCGCGCTCCCTCATCGTTTATTTATAGTACCGTAGCGGCAGCTGCAGAAGATCCACCCCCGCTGATGTGCGCATCACCGCTCCTGTTACAGAGCGCGCGCGCACCCACTCCTTCTATGCACGGTCACCGAGCATAGCTCCGCCCCTTCGGACGTGCCGCACCTCCGCTGTGCGGGTGCACGCGCATGATGGCGTGCAACGAGCCCCAGCTGCGTGGCAAGTCTAGCTATGAGCCCTTGTCTCCTGCAGCCTATCCTTGGCATCTGCGGAGGCTCCGCCTCCGCTCCGCCCCCTCTCCTACTGGTTCCTGTCTCTTATAAAAGACTGCTTCTTCCTGTCATACTTTGCTGAACATAACTTTGTGTAGCCTTTGCGTGTGCCTGTCTTGTCCAGCCCAGTCTTGTCTTGTTCTCTGCAGTTAACCTCTCGTGTACCGACCTGGCTTTGCATTTGGATTCTCTCTGGCTTTTGACCCCTGGCTTACGGATAACGACTACGAGTACCTCTCCAATCCCAGACCACAGGCTTACGGACTTCAACTACGTGTACCTCTCCAACCCCGGGACCCCGGCAAGTATTGGATGAACCCTTTCTACATACCCAGACCCAGCAAGGCTGCAAACCACCTTCTGGGCTCGCCCCCGCTACTGTGGTTGTGTGGCATATCCTTCCCACCTCAGTGCCGGGGTTCAGGTCTTGTTTGTGGGCTCGCACAAGCGTTACACCTATAAATTGGCCAAGTGAAATGACAGTAGCATGGCAATTTTAACCACGGATAACGAAGAGGCCATATATATCTCTTTTACAAGATTCTAACTAAAAAGGAAACTCCAATATATCACACACTTTCTGACTCTTACCAAGGCACAACAAAAGCTTGAGGTTAAAACATGTTGCCAATATGTGGTTTATTTTGAATGTGAAAGCAGAAGTCCGTGCTGACCGCTATTTGTTTTGTATACTAGAGATCTCTTATTGCCCTTTATAATGTTGTTTTTATTGGTAACATCTGGTGCTCCGTTCAGGAGATAGGCTGTAAGCGTTGTAAATATAGTTACATAGTTACATAGTAGATGAGGTTGAAAAAAGAAGTATGTCCATCATGTTCAACCTTTGCTAAATTTAGACAACATATACTTTATCCTATATCTATACTTACTTATTGATCCAGAGGAAGGCAAACAAAAAAAACAGTGTTATACCATCCAATGATATCTCATAAGGGGAAACATACATTCCTTCCTGAGTTCAAGAATTGGCAATCAGATTAATCCCTGGATCAACATTCTTCCCATGTTACTTATTTGGTATATCCCTTTACTGTATACCTTTCCTTTCTAAAAAGATGTGCAACCTTTTTGTTAAATAAATTTATTGTATCTGCCATCACAGTCTCCATGGGTAATGAATTCCACATTGTAACTGCCCTTACTGTAAAGAACCCTTTCCTTTGTTGCTGGTGAAATCGCCTTTCCTCCAACCTTAAGGGATGCCCCCGAGTCCTTTGTACTGCCCTTGGGATGAATAGTTCTTTTGAAAGCTCCTTGTACTGTCCCCGAATATATTTTTATATAGTTATCATATCCCCTCTTAGACGCCTCTTTTCTAATGTAAATAAATCTAATTTAGCTAGCCTCTCCTCATAAGTTAGATTGTCCATCCCCTTTATTAATTTGGTGGCTCTTCTCTGCACTCTCTCTAGTTCCATAATGTCTTTTCTTAGGATTGGTGCCCAAAATTGTACTCCATATTCAAGGTGTGGTCTTACTAATGCTTTGTAAAGGGGCATAATTATGTTGACTTCCTTTCCATCCATTGCCCGTTTAATGCAAGATAAGATCTTGTTTGCCTTTGCAGCTACTGCATGACTTTGGGAACTATTGCTAAGCCTGCTGTCTACAAGCACTCTTAAATCCTTCTCCATCAAGGATTCCCCCAATTTAACCCCATTTAATTTGTATGTCGCTAGTTTATTCTTGCATCCCAAATGCATAACCTTACATTTATCTATATTAAAACTCCTCTGCCATTTACCTGCCCACGTTTCCAGTCTCCCCAAGTCCTTCTGGAGAGAAATGACATCCTGCTCTGATTCTACTACCTTACACAATTTAGTATCATCAGCAAAGATGGAGACTTTGCTCTCGATGCCAACCTCAAGGTCATTAATAAACAAGTTAAAAAGCAGGGGCCCCAGTACAGATCCCTGAGGTTCTCCACTAACGACTTTAGCCCAACCTGAAAAAGTTCCATTTATGACAACCCTCTGTTGTCTATCCTTCAACCAGTTTCAAATCCAGGTGCATATATTTTTACTGAGTCCAATTTGAGTTCAATTTGCACACCAACCTCTTGTGTAAAACCGCATCAAAAGCCTTTGCAAAATCAAATTACAGTAGACCACATCAACTGCATTACCCTGGTCTAAATTCCTATTTACCTCCTGAAAGAAACAAATATGGTTAGTTTGGCATGATCTATCCTTCATAAATCCATGCTGACTATTACTAATAATTTTGTGTTCCATTAGGTATTCCTGAATATTATCCCGTATTAAACCTTCAAGTAGTTTCCCCACTATTGAAGTCAAGCTTACAGGTCTGTAATTCCCTGGTTGTCATCTAGCTCCCTTTTTAAATATAGGCACCACATCTGCTTTACGCCAATCTTGTGGTACTGAGCCTGTGGAAATGGAGACCTTGAATATTAAATATAATGGTTTGGCTATTACTGAACATAACTCCTTGAGAACTCTTGGATGTATGGCATCGGGGCCAGGTGCCTTATTTACTTTAATTTTTTCAAGCCGCATATGAACTTCTTCCTCAGTTAACCAATTGTTCATTAATATAGAGGTTGTGGCTTCCTCCTCAGCACTACAATTGAAAATGATTCTTCCCTGGTAAACACAGAGGCAAAGAATTTGTTTAATACCTCAGCTTTTCCCATATCTCCAATAATCTGCCTACCCATCTCACACTGAAAGTGTCCTATATGTTCTTTTCTCGTTTTTTTGTTGTTATTAAGGTACTTAAAGAACTTTTTGGGGTTGATCTTATTTTCTATTGCAATCCTTTTTTCATTCTCCATTTTTGCTAATTTGATTGCCCTTTTGAAATTTTTGTTGCATTGCTTATAATTCTGATATGATGTCTCCGTCCCTTCTGACTTAAAGAATCTAAACGCCTTCCACTTCTAGTCCATTTCCTCCCCTACCTGTTTATTTAGCCACATTGGTTTTGACTTATTTCTTTTAGACTTATTACCCAAGGGTATACACTGATAAGTGTGCTTTTCTAACAATGTTTTAAAGACTTTTAAATATAGGCACCACATTTGCTTTACGCCAATTTTGTGGTACTGAGTGTAACACCCGGGGAGTCACGCCGCCCTCGGTGTGCTCCCCACTCACCTGCACCTTCACCCGGTTCCCCCGCACCGCACAACCAGCCTCCCTCTAGGCCGCCCGATCGCCGCCGCACCAAGGCACGCGCGCGCACGCCGGCATCCCCCAAATAGTGCCAGCTCTGGGCGTGCACCTGGTCACGCGTTCGCTCGCAGGCACGGCCACACACGGAGGCGCTCCAGCCTCTTAAAGGCACACTACTCTGACGGAACGCTGCAATCAAATGCAGGTATACTACCCTGTTCTCTCTAGCTCCTCCCCAGGGAGCCCTTCAGGACCTATCCCTGTCACAGCCTGGTCTATTCACACACCTCCAGCTCGCTACCCTGCCATTGGATCCTCTCACCTATATATACTCCATTATGTCACTGGCTCGTCGGCTGAGCATAGAACCAGTTGCTGTTCTCACTACTCTCTGCCTCCCAAGTCTTGTCTTGTCTTTCAGTCTTGACCCTGTGTACCGAACCGGCTTCCTCCATGCCCACTCCGAACCTCGGGCACCCGACCTTGGCTTACGGCAATACGACTACTCCGCTCTCTCCGCTCCCGACCTTGGCTTATGGTAAAACAACTAAGTTCCTCTCTCTAACCCCGAACTTGGCTAACAGTACCTACGACTACCCGTACCTCTCCTGCCCTGGCCCGGATATCCAAGACTATTCTACACTCAATACGTGCCCTCGTGGCTGTCGGTGGCGTAATATCCTTCCCACCTCAGCACCGGGGTCCCGTCTAGTTTGTGGTGAGCACAGCATGACATTATGCTCAGTCCAACAAACATGGACCCCGCTGAGGTGGAGCGAACCTTGACCTCTCAAATCAATCTATTCGCCAGGCTCGAAACTTATCTGGAGCAAAACGACAGGCGGATGGATCTACTTCAACAAAGTCTTCACTCCCTTACTGTCCAAGCCCGGGCTTCCACGTCAGAGCCCTCATCAACGGCCTCTGCTCCTTCAGCGTCAGTCTTCTCTTCCCCTCAGTCTGTACTGGAGCCCCGAATTCTGACTCCCAACCGGTACGCCGGAGACCCCTTAGGATGTAGGGGTTTCCTTAACCAATGCTTTATTCAATTTGAACCCTCACCATCTCGTTTTGTCTCCTCATGGTCCAGGGTCGCCTATATCGTTGCTCTCCTCACAGACAAGGCGCTGGCTTGGGCCTCCCCCATTTGGGAACAACAGTCCCCCATCACACAGGACATCGATCTCTTTGCTCGGGAGTTCAGGAGGGTCTTTGATACTCCTGCATGGCAGATGACGGCAGCATCCTCCCTCTTTCACATCACCCAGGGGGATCGTCCAGTCGCCAGGTACGCTGTGGAATTCCGCACCATTGCGGTTGAAACGGGGTAGAATAACGAGGAACGGAAGACTGAGCGTACTCGCTACCGACAACGGGTTTCAAGGTCTCCTATTCCACCTTTCGTTCCCCCGTCATCCTCTTCCTTGGATGCCTCTGAACCCATGCAATTAGGAGGGAATAAGCTGTCCTCTGCTGAGAAACAACGCCGGCGCAGTGCGGGTCTCTGTATGTATTGCGGCAATTCCGGTCATCTGGTGCTCCAGTGTCCCCACAAGCCGGGAAAAGCCAAATCCCCATGAGATCTCGTTGGGAACGCTGTCCCTCTCCCCCATCGTCAAGGATGCCCTTCCTACTAGGATCCTTTTGCCAGTGATGCTGTCTGACGTTAACTCCGACTCCGGAGGCAACTTTATCGATCAGGCCTTCGCGTAACGGAGCAACATCCCACTCACCCACAAGAGTATTCCTATCGGTCTGGAGGCCATTGATGGTAGACCATTGCAACCGGCTTTTATCTCTCTGCAGACTATTCTGCTCCAATTGCAAGCCAGCGGGGATCATAAGGAGAAGATTTGCCTTGACGTGATTCACACCCCTTCGGTTGAGTTGATCTTGGGCCTTCCTTGGCTCCAACTTCATAATCCCCACTTTGATTGGACCAACAAGGAGCCTGTCCAGTGGAGCACCCGATGTGCCAGGACCTTTATCCTGCCTTCCCAGAGCGTGGGAGGTCTGTGTGCTACGCCCGAACAGACTGACTTCCTGCCTGCAGTATATCAGGATTTTCATGATGTCTTCGACAAAGTACGTTACGAGGTCCTACCACCGCACTGACCTTTCGATTGTCCCATCGATCTCCTGCCCGAGTCAGTTCTTCCCAGGGGACGATCCTATCCACTTTCACTGCCAGAGACGAAGGCCATAAACGACTATATTCTGGAGAATTTGGAGAGGGGCTTCATTCGAAAGTCGTCCTCCCCAGTCGGTGCCGGTTTCTTCTTTGTAAAGAAAAAAGATGGGTCACTTCACCCTTGCATCGATTATCGAGTTCTGAACAAAATCACACGGAAGAACCGCTACCCCTTACCTTTCATCACCGAGCTCTTCGACCGTCTTCAAGGCGCAAGCATTTTTTCTAAATTGAACTTACGGGGTGCCTACATCTTGGTAAGGATACGCGAGGGAGATGAGAGGAAGACCGCATTTAACACCCACGATGGCCATTATGAATATCTCGTCATGCCATTCGGCCTGTGCAATGCGCCTGCAGTCTTTCAGGATTTCGTCAATTAAATATTTCGCGACATCCTTAACAAATTCCTCATTGTCTACTTGGACGATATCTTGATCTTTTCGAAGTCTGCACAGGAACACGTTAGCCATGTCTAGCAAGTACTGTTACGCCTTCGAGAAGACCGCCTTTTTGCAAAACTGGAGAAATGTAAATTCCACCAATCATCTGTGGCATTTTTAGGATACATTATCTCTGATTCCGGTTTAACCATGGACCCAGCAAAACGCCAAGCTATTCTAGAGTGGCCTCGTCCGACCACCCTCAAGGCTGTACAACGCTTCCTGGGCTTCTCTAATTATTATCGCCGTTTCATTCGAAATTTCTCCACTACCATAGCTCCTATCACGGCATTAACCAAGAAAGGTGCAAATCCCTCATCATGGTCCGGGACCGCCACCCAAGCTTTCGACATCCTCAAGAAAGCCTTTGTGTCCGCTCTTATCCTGGTCCACCCAGATCCCAAGCTGCCATTTATCCTGGAAGTAGAGGCCTCAGATGTCGGTGCCGGCGCCATTTTGTCTCAAAGGACTTCACCATTAGCAAGGTTACATCCGTGTGCTTTCTTTTTAAAAAAAAATTCTTCCTCGGAGCGGATTATGATGTGGGGAACAGGGAGCTCTTAGCCATCAAGTTGGCATTACAAGAGTGGAGGCATCTCTTAGAAGGCACAGAGAGTCCCACAACCATTCTTACTGACCATAAGAATCTCCTCTACTTGGAAGGGGCACGTCGTCTGGGCTCCCGCCAGGCCCGCTGGGCAATATTCTTCTCCCGGTTCAATTATATAATCTCCTTCATCCCAGGTTCCAAAAACCTAAAGGCAGATGCTCTGTCCCGGCAATTTCTGGCGGAGGATACACTGGCGACACACTTTATTCGAGCTCGGCTAGTCCCACGAATTCGGGTATACCCGGGTGTATTGAGGTTTGTGACTGTTTTCTGCCCGAGTGCATTGAGTTATTTTCCGGCAGGGATTGAAGCATTTTATTCCCGCTGGCTGCAATACTGCACAGTACATATATATATACTGCATTACAATTCATGAATTTATGCCATCTGGTAGACACGCGAAGCATTGCAGCCTATTATATCCTAATCATTATCATTTAACAGATCAGCCGCCCGTCAGCCAGGCATGAACCCAGGCTGGGAAGGCAAATGCAACGGGGCTTGTCAGAGGTGAGGAGCGGCGCATTCCAGGTTTCTGCCAGGTACATACCGGGTATTTGCTCGAATAAAGTGTGTCGGTGCAGTAGGTCAGAGGAGCGATTGGAGACTATTATCCCATCCAAATTTATTTTATCTGCAAATTCTTTTGTTGTCATGGACAAGATCTGTTCCGGTCAGTCACAGGTTCCTAGGGGTCTCAAGATTCCGGAGGGGCGTCTCTTCACTGCACCACGATTTCGGAGAAAGGTCCTCGAGTGGTGTCACTCCTCCAAACTTGCGGGTCACCCTGGTACGCAGAGAACTAATGACCTCATTCAACGAACCTTCTGGTGGTCAGGGATGTTGAAAGATGTGGAGGAATTTGTCAAGGCATGTGGCACTTGTGCTCGCAACAAGGTACCTCGGGACAAGCCAGCAGGTCTTCTTCATCCCCTGCCAATCCTGGATCGGCCATGGAATCACTTGTCGATGGATTTTATAGTGGATCTCCCAACCTCCAGGGGGATGAATACCATCCTTGTCGTTGTCGATCGCTTTTCCAAGCAGTCTCATTTTGTCCCTTTGAGGGGTCTCCCGAATTCCTCCAGGCTTGCGGACGTCTTCATTCAAGAAATATTCCGTCTCCACGGGGTACCATTAACCATCGTCTCTGACAGGGGCTCGCAATTTATTTCCAAATTTTGGCATGCCTTTTCCCAAAGGTTGGGCATCCCTTTACGCTTCTCTTCCGGATACCACCCACAAAGCAACGGGCAAACGGAGAGAGTCAATTAAACTTTGGAGCAATACCTTCGCTGCTTCATAGCCGATACACAGGACGACTGGATGGACCTTCTGCCGTGGGCCGAGTTCGCTCTCAATTCATTACGTAATAATTCCACTCAGGAGTTTCCCTTTTTTTATAAATTATGGGTTTCACCTTTCACGTTTACCCTCCGCCTCCCAACCTTCTGGAGTACCAGCAGTAGACAATCGCATCATTCTTCTGCAAAACCATTGGAAAAGGATCCAGGAGAACCTGGGTAAAGCGGTTGGGAATCAGAAACTCCAGGCAGACCGCCATCGGCACAAGGTCCAGGAATTCTCTCCAGGAGTCAGGGTACGGCTTTCCTCAAAGAACATACGTCTCAAAGTGGCTACGCCCAAGTTGGCACCAAGATTCCTTGGTCCTTATTCCGTGGTTCAAAAGATTAATCCAGTAGCCTACCGTCTCCATCTTCCTCCCTCAATGAAAATCCCCTCCGTCTTCCATGTCTCTCTGCTCAAACCTGTTCCCCACTGGCACCTCCACGCCCCCCGCCTCATTCAAGCATTCCATCGTAGGAATCCCTCCAAACCGTTTCATGGATGCCTGGAGGTCGCCCCTGAAAGGGGGGGGGGGTACTGTAACACCCGGGGTCACACCGCCCTCGGCGTGCTCCCCACTCACCTGCACCTTCGCCGGTTTCCCCTGCGCCGCACAACCAGCCTCCCTCCAGGCCGCCCGATCGCCGCCGCACCAAGGCACGCGCGCACGCCGGCGTCCCCCAAATAGTACCAGCTCTGGGCGCGCACCCGGTCACGCGCTCGCAGGTACGGCCACACACGGAGGCGCTCCAGCCTCTTAAAGGCACACTACTCTGATGGAACGCTGCAATCAAATGCAGGTATACTACCCTGTTCTCTCCAGCTCCTCCCCAGGGAGCCCTTCTGGACCTATCCCTGTCACAGCCTGGTCTATTCACACACCTCCACCTCGCTACCCTGCCATTGGATCCTCTCACCTATATATACTCCATTGTGTCACTGGCTCGTCGGCTGAGCATAGAACCAGTTGCTGTTCTCACTACTCTCTGCCTCACAAGTCTTGTCTTGTCTTTCAGTCTTGACCCTGTGTACCGAACCGGCTTCCTCCATGACCACTCCGAACCTCTGGCACCCGACCTTGGCTTTCGGCAATACGACTACTCCGCTCTCTCCGCTCCCGACCTTGGCTTACGGTAAAACGACTACGTTCCTCTCTCTAACCCCGAACTTGGCTAACAGTACCTATGACTACCCGTACCTCTCCTGCCCCGGCCCGGATATCCAAGACTACTCTATACTCAAGATGTGCCCTCGTGGTTGTGGGTGGCGTAATATCCTTCCCAGCTCAGCACCGGGGTCCCGCCTAGTTTGTGGTGACCACAGCGTGACAGTCCTTGAGTTAGAGGCTTCAATTACCACACACTTTAAAAATAAATTAAACCACTGCACACACCCCAAATTCAGCCACCCCTGCTAGTATACACTAGTATACAAAGCACTTCCCTTTCCTTCTGTATCTAACTGCACACTTCAAACAACCAACACTTGAAATCAACCACACAGATCAGTATACTGTACGCAAGCTCAGAATTCGTTAGAAGCATCTGTTTAAATAGACACACCCGCCTGGTGTGTTAGGTTAGCAATTAACTAACCACACCCACTGCAGGTGTATTATGTTAGCAATTAACTAACCACACCAACTCTGCCTCAGGCAGGAGAAAGGGGAAAAAAAGTTACAGGCTTCAATTACCACACACTTTAAAAACAAATGAACCCACTTCACACTCCCCAAAATCAGCCACCCCTGCGGGTATACACTAGTATACACAGCACTTCCCTTTCCTTCTGGATCTAACTGCACACTTCAAAAACCAGCACTTGAAATCAACCACACAGATCAGTATACGCAAGCTCGTATGCAGTGTCCGACAGGTTATAATAGAGCTCTCCTAAGGCTTGTCCTATAGTAGGTGCGGGAGCGCGTGCGCGTGTTCCTGTGTGAACGCGCGTGCACGTGATGCACGCTTTTGTGTGTATGCTGTGAGCGAAGGTACTGTGTGTGTGTGTATGTGTGTGTGTATGTGTGTGTATAGATTGTGTGAGTTAATAATGTATTAAATAATATTTTTAAAATAAAAAAAACATCTTCACAATAAAAATAATTTTTATTTATTTAACTTTGACACATACACACACATACACACATACACACATACATACACACACATACATACATTTCAGCGGAGATAGCGGCGCAAAATCTTTCTTTTCCCTGTCTTCCCCCCTGTCGGCCGGCTCCACGCTCACAGCCGTGTGCACGTGAGGCTCCATTATAGAAAGACTGACTAATCACAGCCAATTATTAGTGCCGCACGCACGGCGGAGCGCGCGCGCCCACTATATAACAGCCCTAAGAACCTACTTGATGGAAGGTGAGTTTAACACAAAGATGTTTCTCAAAGTAAATTTCATTTAATAGCACAGCACACAATTAGGATAATAGTACAGTGTTGTCTCAGTATGAGGAGAGCAAACAACTCATCAAAGTAAATGCGATCTCCTTATGCACTGATATATATATATATACAGTGTTCGACAAATCACCCAAAAATCTACTCGCCCAACCAAAAAATATACTCGCCACCTAGTCCTGCCCCCAACCCCGCCCCTTGTCCCGCCCCCAACCCCGCCCCTTGTCCCGCCCCCAACCCCGCCCCTTGTCCCGCCCCCAACCCCGCTTTAAAATAAAATATATAAATAAAATACATTTAATAAATTCCTAGTCAGAACAACATTCGTTTTTGACAAATGTATTTATTGTATTACATTATACTACAATTAGTCCTTGTTACGTGTGTGTGTGTGTAAATGTCGGATCTAGAATTAAAAGCCAGGTGTGAGTGACTAGTTTTCTGAACCCCTTAACCAGTGTCTGGATGCCCCCGCTTCACAATATCTAAAGCAGCAATCCCGCCTGGGATCTTACCTGATCCGCAGTCCCTCAATGTCCAAGTACCCTCATTCTCGCAATGTTATACATTGGAGGGAAGGTGTTCCCTACCTGTCTTCTGGGTTAGGGGGGGTTCCGATGTCTTCCGTGTGAAGCTTGAGTCAGATCTGGAAGAAAGCAGTATAGGGCAGTTAAGATTTCGGTGTAGTATAGGGCAGTTAAGATATATAGGGTAAATAAGAGATCCAGATCCAGAGTGTGAGTGACAGAGAGAGAGAGAGAGAGTGTGGGGGAGAGAGAGAGAGAGTGTGGGGAGAGAGAGTGTGTGGGGGAGAGAGAGAGAGTGTGGGGGAGAGAGAGAGAGTGGGGGGGAGAGAGAGAGTGGGGGAGAGAGTGTGGGAGAGAAAGAGAGAGCGTGTGGGGGAGAGAGAGAGAGAGTGGGGGAGAGAGAGAGAGTGTAGGGGAGAGAGAGAGTGTGGGGGAGAGAGAGAGAGTGTGGGGGAGAGAGAGAGAGTGTGGGGGAGAGAGAGAGTGTGGGGGAGTGTCGGGGAAAGAGAGAGAGAGAGTGTGGGGGAGAGAGAGAGAGTGTGGGGGAGAGAGAGAGAGTGGGGGAGAGAGAGAGAGTGTGGGGGAGAGGGAAAGTGTGGGGGAGAGAGAGAGTGTGGGGGAGAAAGAGAGTGTGGGGGAGAGAGAGAGAGAGAGAGAGAGAGTGTGGGGGAGAGAGAGAGAGAGTGTGGGGGAGAGAGTGTGGGGAGAGAGTGTGGGGGAGAGAGAGAATGTGGGGGAGAGAGAGAGAGTGTGGGGGAGAGAGAGAGTGTGGGGGAGAGAGAGAGTGTGGAGGGAGAGAGAGAGAGAGAGAGTGGAGGGAGAGAGAGAGTGTGGGGGGAGAGAGAGAGTGTGGGGGGAGAGAGAGAGTGTGGGGGAGAGAGAGTGTGTGGGGGAGAGAGAGAGAGAGAGTGGGGGAGAGAGAGAGAGTGTGGGGGAGAGAGAGAGTGGGGGAGAGAGTGTGGGAGAGAAAGAGAGAGTGTGGGGGAGAGAGAGAGAGAGAGTGGGGGAGAGAGAGAGAGTGTAGGGGAGAGAGAGTGTGGGGGGAGAGAGAGTGTGGGGGGAGAGAGAGAGTGTGGGGGGAGAGAGAGAGAGTGTGGGGGGGGGAGAGAGAGAGTGTGGGGGGAGAGAGAGAGAGTGTGGGGGGGAGAGAGAGAGTGTGGGGGGAGAGAGAGAGTGTGGGGGGAGAGAGAGAGTGTGGGGGAGACAGAGGAGAGAAACGGTGGGTGACACACACAGAGGGTGGGTGATACACAGAGAGAGAGAGGCTGGGTGAGTGGCTGGCTGGGTGAGTGGCTGGGTGGGGCAGGGGTGACTGGGTGGGTGTGTGAGTGACTGACACTGACTGGGGCAGGGGTGACTGACACTGACTGGGGCAGGGGTGACTGACACTGACTGGGGCAGGGGTGACTGACACTGACTGGGGCAGGGGTGACTGACACTGACTGGGGGTGGGGGGGTGACTGACACTGACTGGGGCAGGGGTGACTGACACTGACTGGGGCAGGGGTGACTGACACTGACTGGGGCAGGGGTGACTGACACTGACTGGGGCAGGAGTGACTGACACTGACTGGGGCAGGGGTGACTGACACTGACTGGGGCAGGGGTGACTGACACTGACTGGGGGTGGGGGGTGACTGACACTGACTGGGGCAGTGGTGACTGACACTGACTGGGGCAGGGGTGACTGACACTGACTGGGGCAGGGGTGACTGACACTGACTGGGGCAGGGGTGACTGACATTGACTGGGGCAGGGGTGACTGACACTGATTGGGGTTGGGGGGGTGACTGACACTGACTGGGGCAGGGGTGACTGACACTGACTGGGCAGGGGTGACTGACACTGACTGGGGCAGGGGTGACTGACACTGACTGGGGCAGGGGTGACTGACACTGACTGGGGCAGGGGTGACTGACACTGACTGGGGCAGGGGTGACTGACACTGACTGGGGCAGGGGTGACTGACACTGACTGGGGGTGGGGGCGTGACTGACACTGACTGGGGGTGGGGGGGTGACTGACACTGACTGGGGGTGGGGGGGTGACTGACACTGACTGGGGGTGGGGGGTGACTGACACTGACTGGGGGGTGACTGATTGGGGGGGTACCTCTTGTGTGTCACACATTCTCCCATACACACAGACACACAGACACACAGACACACACAGACACACACACAGGGGGGGGGGAGGAAAGGCCGCGACCAGCACCACCACCACCACGCTCCTCCCCCACCCACCCGCGCCCATCTCCCGCTCGTCGGTGGGGGGGCAGGCCGACATCCCCCCCCTATACCTCACGCGGTCGTAGTTTGGGGAGGTGGCAGGCACGTTGCGATGTGTCCCCCAGCGGGCGCCCCAGGGGACAGTCAGCCCCGCCGTGGCCGCCACTGCCCTGCTCCCCTCGAGGGCATGAAGCTTGTGGTCGAGCGGGCAGACGGGCAGACGCCCCCCCCCACCCCACACCTTATGCTGCGCCGTCATGATAGCTGGGCACACTCTCCCATGCACACACACCCATGCATACACACAGACACACACCCATGCATACACACAGACACACACACGACAGGGGGAAGAAGAGGAAAGGCCGCGCGACCACCACCACTGGCCCGCTCGCCCCCCCTCCCCCCGTGACCATATCCAACCCCGCGCGGTGATCGGCAGGAAGTCGGGGTAAGCGGGGACAGGGACAGAAGGGGGGACACCCCCCTACCATCTCCTGCCCCACGCGGGGAAGACGGGGTAAGCAGGGACAGGGACAGAAGGGGGAACACCACCCTACCATCTCCTGCCCCGCGCGGGAAGCGGGGAGGAGGCTTGCAGGAGGCAGGGAAGGATCAGAGGGGCCGCAGCATGCAGAGATTGGAGAGTACTTACTCTCCAACAGATCTCCGGCAGAAAGAATGGCCGCTCGTTGGGGGCTGGCTCATATAGAGCCTGGCCGCGCGCCCACAAAGCCTGGGAGCGCGCGACAATCAGCTGTCAGGTAGGGGGAGTTTTTATTTTTTTTATTTTTCAGCGCGAGCAGGGAAATTTAGCGCGGGCGCGGGTAATTTAAAAAAACAAGCACGTTTTCTGCTTGGGCCAATATTTACCCGCCCGGGGGTTAAATCCACACGCCCCGGGCGTGTAAATGTATAGGATTGTCGAACACTGTATATATATATACTTGAAGAAAACAGCATCTCTACTTCATTCTTACATCATGCATACTCAATTCCCCCCTCCCCCCCCACTAGCTGTATCTTCTTGTCAGCATTTTCCTGTTATCTCCTTTCTTGTGGTTTAGTGTAGGGAATGGATGGGTCTTTGATGTGTTTTAGCAGATTTGGGTTAGTCAAGGTAATTGTGTTTGCAAAAGTCTATTCTCCAGGGAAGATCAATTGTCTGTAGACATTCAATTCTTCATAGTTCCCTGCAGCTGTATTTGTCTGTAGCTTGTTAAGATAATCTTGATGACCTTCTTCAAACTAACCCTATTCTGCATTCAACCTTTAACCCATCCCTTGCTGGTTCGTGCTTGCACAGCTTCATCATTTTAGGCCCGTAATATAGTGGGCGCGCATGCTGCGGCGTGCGTGCGGCACTTATAGTTGGCTGTTGTTAGCCAGCCATTGTGTGCTAGGGCCGCGCGCGGACGGCAGTGAGCGTGGAGCCGGGCGATCGGGGGAAAGACTCAGAAAATTAAATATTTGCGCCGCTACCGCAATGTATATGTATGTATGTGTGTGTGTGTATGTGTGTTTATGTGTGCACAATATTAATAAATCATTTATTCTCACAGCATGTCTTTTTTTAAATTTTTTAATATACTGTACACACACACACACACACATATATACATACACACACAGCTTCCCCAGTGACACACAAACACACAGTGACACACACACTGTACCTTCCAAGCCTGTCGCTCACAGCAGCACGGACCGTACACACAAAAAGTGCGTGTCACGTGCCCGAGCGTTCGCACAGGTACGTGCGCACACGCGCGCGTGCCCACTATATTACGAGCCTTATTCAGTCTCTCTCTTTTGGTGGTCTGCTTTGGCATTTTATAGTCCAAAATCCAACATAATCCCCTCTTTGACCCAGTAGGGCCGCCAGCACTTTCTTCTTCAGGTTCTCTTCACGGGTGGGGTGATGAAACCGCAAAAACAACTTTCACTCTCATTCAATTCAATAACTACTGTACGTATATTGAATATGGTTAGCCAATAAGTGGTTTATACATTATGCTACGCTGCACTTGCAATTGATACTGTACTTGGTGAAGATTGCGGTACATGTTTGTAATAAAAAAAACACAAAGATTTGAGATTTGACAAATATAACAATTATTAAAACAAAAACAGAGTAAAGCAGGACATTCATCACATGATTAATTTTTGACCTATATCCAAACCTTGCCTCCCACCAGGATATTTGTGCATCCTCCTTCAATTGATTAATAACCTGGGTGATTTTCTGTAAATCACTGTAACGGATTTTCTGGCCTAGCCTGACCCACCCAATCTCACATTGGCCCCTGTGGTCTAACCAGTCCCCATTACATGGTAGTGTCTGGTGGTGCACCTGTTGGAAACAGGACTCCTGAGTCTCCCGCATGATGTTGTGTGGGGATTGCCAACCCAGACAGGCAGCTGAGGCAGTGTTTGCGAGTCCTACCTATATCCAGTGCAGCGCCTCCACCTCATCAGGATCCCAGCGTCCGCTTGTGGATGGTCCTGGTGAGGAACTCCTCTGTGGTGCATCCCTCTGTGTAATTACTCCACGCTTACACACGAGGGTATGATTGAACAAGGTCATCTTTATTGTATGTGATGTGGACCAGCTGCCCCTCACAGCGGTAACACTCAGCCGCTCATGGTCATCTTCGTGCTTCCCTTTAAAAGGTATGTCTCTATAATTAGGGATTCCCTATCCCCGCAGGGATATCTTCCCTGTGCCAGGTCCCTGGTCACAGTCTAGGCTCTGTCAGCCAGATGTCCTTGCACAATTTGTGGGCCACTAGTTATAGCACTAGTGGGCCATCTCCTCCCAAGTCTCAACACAGACTTGCTCCTTACTCCAACAACTAACTTTTGGGCAGTGCTGTGCCTTATGTAACCTCAGGAGGCAGGCACAACTCTGACATCACTAACTGTGGACTCAGAGTATGTGGCCACTCCCATCATTACAGAAGGCACCTCACCAGGGTATGAGGGCAAACCTCCATATTTACTGCTGGCATTCCTGCAACTTACCAGGCTTACTGCCAGCAGGAGAGAAAACTGTAAGCCATTTTACAGCATGGCTTTATTCTCCCCCTGGTGAATCCCACCGCCCCGGCTGGGACCTAAATTTGAAGTACCTTTCTTCAGGAAGCACTGTAAAATGAAACACATAATTATCATAACATTACAGATTCATGGGAACACATTGCGCCAAGCACGCCCTGACCAGCAGCCACGAACTCGCGCAAAAGCTGTCCTGTACCCCCTAATAATAGTGACAGGGATCGGGCTTTTTAACCTCCCGACCCCCCATGTCCAGGACTGTCACGCTATAATTACGTGGCAACCCCCTCTCAGGCCGATACACTACCCTATGTTTGTAGACACTCCTGCCTATACTCCAAACCCGCATGAGGTGTTCTATCCTTTCCTCAGCTTTGCGGCCCACAATCGCACCCCCTTTATTAATCATGTACTCCTCTATGGTCTCCCTCAACCATCTATCCCGGTTATCCTCAATTTCCTGCATGAGTGGTTCCGGTACATAGGGGTACTCCAGGCCGTGGGAGCTCTTGTACTTAGCTGTCAGGGCCCTCTCGGCCCGACTGGACCGGATCAAATTAGTGTTCTTTGCCCTCCCTGGCAACACCCATGACAGGGGCTCGTCTGGGTCCACAGGATCGGATAATATCTTGAGACCCATGGGCTCTATGTGGTTCTGGCAGATTTGGAACCATCTCTCTTGCATCTCCCTCTTTCTCTTTTCAGGCGTAAACTCTCCTTTAGCCCACCAATAATCCACCACCTCCTCCCGGACTAGGAGGAACCGAGTGCGGTCCATCCAGTCCACATAGCCCTCAAATAAGGGGGCCCACCACCGGGTCTCCCGAACCTTCTCTGGCCCTGACTCTAGAGAATCTCCTCCCTCTGCGTCCCCCCAGGAAGACACCCCAGATGTCCCCGCTGATCGGGGCTTAGACCATCTCTCATGCTTTGGCCTATCCTCTACTGTCGCGCTAATTACACTAGGGCACCTACTGGACATGGATGCCTCTTTTGAATAGCCTCCACCCACCGACCCGTCATCAGACGTAAAGCCCGCCAGTCTCTCCCCAGTCCGTTCCTCCGAAGTTCCCTGGGACCCTCCCGACATTCCCAAACTGGATGAGGACCCACGGGAAAAGGTGACTGGGACAGGGGCTTTAACTAGGGCGTGGGGTTGGGCATACAGGCAGACGGTGGGTATCCACGGGGTTCCGACCCGCTCTCTACCCCTATAGTGTTCGGGTTCGTTGCGGATGCTCTCCGCTGGCTGGACCTCACCACCCTCGACTCTCCTCGCAGCCTGCCAGCTCTTTCTGGGTACCGGTGATCGGGAAACACTGCCCGACCGATGAAGTGGTGCTGTCATCGCTCCGGTGGCTCCGCTACCTCCGCCGGAAATGACGTCCTCCCCGGAACCGGAAACTCCGCCATCTTTAGCTGGATCGCCATGCGGGATCTCTTCATCCAGGACGACGTCCGGAAGTTCCGCCTGGGCCTCTACTGCTGCTGCCGTCGGAGCCTGGTAGAAGCAAGGGCTACTTTTACCGCTCCGTAGTGTAGGGGTGGACCGCCCCTCACCACTGGATCCGCCGGTCCCCAGAATAGAAGGGCTCCGTCTTTCGGCCCTCCGCTCCACTGGCGACACTCTGTTCGATCCGCTCATACTCCCGGTAGGTGGCAATTTCTTTCTATTACCACCACAGGGCACTGCTGCGGACCGGATCACCGCACCAGACGTCACTCGGGGTTCCTCATCGGAGGAATCTGCTTCCCCTTTTCTCGGGGTCACCGGTCGCGGCGACCGCCGTCTGGTATCTCGGTCGGTATACTGACCCACCGCTCTCTTCTCCTCGTACTCAGCTGGAACGACCCGCTCCGATCCCCATTCTCCGGGATCCGCGCCTTCCCGCCACAGCGCACCGGGCAGCTCGGCTGTCAGCATAGCCATATTCTCCACGGGTTCTCCTGTCTGAATGGGCACGAACGTGGGCATAGGGCACAGGTACTGTGTACCACACTGTGGGCAGCGTGCCGCTGTACTCACAGAACCTCCGGGTAGCCTGCACTGCAGGCAGAGACACACCACAGTCTCGGTACCCGCCACCCTAATCACCAGTAAGCCTCCTGGTGCTGAATATGGCTGGGTAGATACCATGGCAGTCGCTTCTTGTGGACAGGCCATTGTCACCGTGGGGGATACTCGCATCAGTGGTCTGCTCAGTGAGCTGGCTCCGCGTGACTGACGAGCAGGGGTTGAGTTGTCAGCCACTCCCTTGGTCAGCTCCACCCTCATCTGACAAAGCTGGAAACCACCCCCACTAGTAGCAATTATGGGCGGGTCCCACAGCTTTATTGAATGTCCAGCAATTAGGTTTGTACCTCTCACAGTCCTGGAGGGCGCGGCTTTGGGTTTCGCGCCACTATCCCCGACGGGGCGGGGTTTCTGCATTGGTGCCAATCCCGGCCAATTTCTTGCAACATTCTTCTCTTTCCCGCGGGCAGCACTATCTGCAGGGACTACTTTTTGTAACAGCACCGCCGGCTCACCAGCTCCTTGCTCCGCGGGATTCGCGCCCACGAAGCTTAATTGGAGACCACTCCCCCTGGTTGAGATTAGGGGAGGGTCCCACAAATTGATCGGGCAGCCCATTACTGGGGCTGAATTAGTCATTGTCCATGAAGGCGCGGCCGTAACTTGCGCGTCATACCCTCCGTCAGAGCGGGGTTTTCCAGCTGGCACCACTCCTGGCCAACTCTCTACAATTGTTGCATTTGCACAATTCCCTGCACTCGGCCCACGCGGTCTCCCAGGGAAGCGGGAGCCGCCATTTTGATTCGCACTGTCAGTCTCTTTGCACATTGAGGTAGCGTTTAACTGTTTGTATGCCGACTGACAGCCATTTTCAGCAGGTTCCCCACACATCACTACAATGTCCTCCTCAGTGCCCTCGGGGGTAGTGCCCCTAGACCCTAGACAGGACAAAAACGGAGCAGCCATAGCTTTGGCGCCACTCCACAGCAGGCTAGAAAAAGTCGTTTCTGCAGCTTGCTCTTCTCCCGCACACACGCCGTGTGCATTCTCTCCATCAGCCTCCGTCCGCCATTTTGGACCTTCCGCACTGCGCGGATCCTCCATTCTTGCGGTTGCCATTTGGTTGTTGTACTTGCGGTTACTGTACATGGGGCTCCTCTCTGCGGGGCAGCCACCACACTGGTACAATAAAGATTGCCTTGATGCACCACCTTGTGTACCTAATGTAGGTCTGACTCGTGTTGCACTACCTCAGGCTAGGCTCACACTCTCAGTGTCTGCTGTATCTCCTTCCTCCCAGTCTGTGCTCCCTTCGGTAAGTGGTCTGGAATGGGCTAGAGTACTCTGGCTCTTCCATGCAGTACTTGGGCGTCTACCTACTGTTGGCTAGCCTAGCGCAGACCCTCTCCAGAATTCCTGACCATGTTAACAGGCTATCCATTTAGGCATCCTACCAACTAGCACTGCCTCAAGGTGACTAGGACAGCTATAGCCCCTCTCCAAACCCACTAACTCCTTTCAGGCCCCTAGGTCGTCCCTGCGAA
This sequence comes from Ascaphus truei, assembly GCF_040206685.1. Lineage (NCBI taxonomy): Eukaryota > Metazoa > Chordata > Amphibia > Anura > Ascaphidae > Ascaphus > Ascaphus truei. The sequence goes on from NC_134502.1 coordinate 13,575,020, forward strand.
CTGACAAACTCCATCAGCCCCCTGACTACCCCTAGGTCCGTCCCAACGCAGCAAAAAGTGGCAGCAGACACTCTCCCTGTTTCCCAGTGTGCCTAGCAAAAGCCTGTCCTGTTGACAGGTATCTCAGCAGCGCCTCCAAATGTAACGGATTTTCTGGCCTAGCCTGACCCACCCAATCTCACATTGGCACCTGTGGTCTAACCAGTCCCCATTACATGGTAGTGTCTGGTGGTGCACCTGTTGGCAACAGGACTCCTGAGTCTCCCGCATGATGTTGTGTGGGGATTGCCAACCCAGACAGGCAGCTGAAGTAGTGTGTGCGAGTCCTACCTATATCCAGTGCAGCGCCTCCACCTCATCAGGATCCCAGCGTCCGCTTGTGGATGGTCCTGGTGAGGAACTCCTCTGTGGTGCATCCCTCTGTGTAATTACTCCACGCTTACACACGAGGGTATGATTGAACAAGGTCATCTTTATTGTATGTGATGTGGACCAGCTGCCCCTCACAGCGGTAACACTCAGCCGCTCATGGTCATCTTCGTGCTTCCCTTTAAAAGGTATGTCTCTATAATTAGGGATTCCCTATCCCCGCAGGGATATCTTCCCTGTGCCAGGTCCCTGGTCACAGTCTAGGCTCTGTCAGCCAGATGTCCTTGCACAATTTGTGGGCCACTAGTTATAGCACTAGTGGGCCATCTCCTCCCAAGTCTCAACACAGACTTGCTCCTTACTCCAACAACTAACTTTTGGGCAGTGCTGTGCCTTATGTAACCTCAGGAGGCAGGCACAACTCTGACATCACTAACTGTGGACTCAGAGTATGTGGCCACTCCCATCATTACATAAGGCACCTCACCAGGGTATGATTGCAAACCTCCATATTTACTGCTGGCATTCCTGCAACTTACCAGGCTTACTGCCAGCAGGAGAGAAAACTGTAAACCATTTTACAGCATGGCTACATCATGTTTAAAAATTATTGCAGTCTTGTTACCTTGGTATTGTAATTCCTGAAGCATATGTTCCTCATTTCCCAAATTCTTTAACCAGTCTGTAAAATCTATTCCCATTTCCAGTCTACCATCTTGATCTCTGGAAGTTTACTGCTCCTGAATAATTAAACTGAGCAGTGATATTTTAAATGATTGGAATAGAATAATTTAATTATTCTGCCTGAATTGTAAGTAGTGAGATCTTAATACACTTAGGGCTCGTCCAGGGTGGCGCTGAGCGGGCGCGCACGCTCACGGTAGACACGTTGCGACAATGCACTTTTCTGTTCGAGTCCACCTTCTGCACAGCTTCACAGTAAGGAGCTACCACCACACCTACCCCTGTGCCACGTTCCCATGGCTAGCACCACCAAGGTTCACGCCACCGGACACCTGCTAGGACACGGGTCAGAGCCACCGGACACCTGTGAGTACAGCTACCACTACGCTGAACGCCGCAGGACACCGATCGGGATCATCTGAGACAGTCGCCCATCGTTGACGCAGGTAACAGACCGCACACCACACGCACTGGCTAAAGGCCTACACACGCCTGCAGCATGGCAGAACTCAGATCCCCACCAGACACAATGCAAGAGAGTGACCGCTCAGACACAGAGACCGCTGAGCAACTGCAACAGGCGCAGGCAGACGCAAGGCCTAAACGGACAGTCACACTGACACAAAAGGCCCGCAAAAAATATGAGAGTGACATTGAAGCGCACCGCGCCAAGTTAGAAAAGGCCTGGGAAAAGACCGCACTAGAGTTACACAACGTTGCTAGCATTGGCGATAATGCACAACAGCTCGGGCAGGCAATTATTCAAATAAAATCTAACCACTCGTGCTATCAAGGGCTGTTAGAGGCATACAGCACTTACTTGACCAGAGCCAACACCGGCGAAAGCCTGCAAGAAAGAGACTTACAAAGTAACATTGACCTAACACGGGACAACCGCGTGCGGACCGCAATCACAGACGCGCGAAGTGCGAGAAAGGAGCTCCTCCTGGAGACCGCATCGCAGCCCTCCAGCACATCCAGGCATTCTTCAAGGTCAGCAAGATCAGTGCAAGCTAACGCGTCCAGCGCAAGCGCTACCAAGGCGCGAGCCACCGCCGAGGGCACACGTGCTAGGGCCGAATATAGTCGGAAAGAGGCAGCCATAAGAGCAGGGAGAGCGCGTATAGAAGAGGAGTAGCAGACAGCCGCCGCCGCTACCGCCACAGCCACTGAGCGTAGGAAAGCCGAATTTGATGCGGAACAGGAGGCTGCTGCCGCCATAGCCCAAGCTGAAGTCCTAGAAGCAGCCACGCAACAGGATGGCGTGGAGCAACCATACAGACGGATAATCGCAGAGGACCCAGTCCAACGCACTGAGGTCTATGTAAGGAGCCTCTTCAGCGTAAACACCAGCGCACCATCTCAACATGACAGGAGTGACTCCACAGACACCGAAGACTTGCTAGATCCACGTGGAGAAGATGCTGTCCCTTCAAGGGTACACGCTACCTGGGATAGCCACAGCCGCAACAGTGATTCACACACCAGCGCGCACACGGATGCACTACAACAAGCTCGCAATCCAGGTACACACACACGGGAAAACACAGCCCCTCACACTGACCAGCAGTCATCACACGTCCACGCCAAGAAAGAGGCGACCGCAAGGACCCTCCCGGCAACTACCTCAAAACGCGACCACCACGCCGATGCATCAGGCCTAACAGACATGGGCAAGTACATGATCCGGAGCTACATGGTAGAAACAGGACTTACCAACTTTGACGACCGTCTTGAGAACTACCGAATATGGAAGTCCACATTCAAAGACGCAATCAAGAGTCTGGACTTTTCCGCAAGGGAAGAACTTAGCCTGCTAACCAAATGGCTGGGGTAAGAATCCATAGAGCATGCGAAGAGACTCAGGGCAGTGAATGTGAACCACCCCCAAGTAGGTCTTGACTTGGTATGGGAAAGGCTAGAGGAGTGCTACGGTAGCCCCGAAGCAGTCGAAGACGCACTCTTCAAAAGAGTCGACGACTTCCATAGAATCACAGCCACGGACTACTCAAAGTTACGAGATCTCGGGCATCTGCTGTAGGAGCTGGAGTTTGCAAGAACAGACCAATCCCTGACAGGTCTCAACGTCCTAGACTCAGCTCGCGGAGTGAGACCCATCTTGGAGAAGCTACCCTACAACCTCCAAGAAAGATGGACGTCACAATGCTCCAAATACAAAAGGGAACAGCAAGTCGCCTTCCCTCCCTTCTCATTCTTCTTGAGCTTCATCCGCGAAGCGGCAAAGACAAGGAACGATCCCAGTTTCATCTTGGGTGTGCAGACCACACACAGTGCAACCAACCTGAGGAATGAGAGACTAGTGGCGAGATACGGTAATGCCAGAACACCTATCTCGGTCCACAGGACGGACGTGTCCCCCACGACCCAAACAACCCCGATCAGTCGGTCACCGGAGACAAGAAACCAAGGGACCCAAACAGGGAATGTCCCATACACAAGAAGCCACACCCACTTAACAGGTGCTTTGGGTTCAGGATGAAGTCCCTAGAAGAACGCAAAAGCTTATTCGGAATCTGCTTCAGTTGCTGCGATTCCACAACCCATCTAGCCAAAGACTGTAAAGAGGCCATCAAATGTGTAGTGTGCAAAAGTGACAAGCACGTAACATCTCTACATCCAGAGGCGCTGACACTCCACCAACTCAACAACCCATCCTCCATAGCGGAGCATGGCGGGGAGGAAGGAGAAGGAGAGCCAACATCTGTCACGTCTCAGTGCACAGAGGTTTGTGGAAAAGGAAGTGACAAAGGGTCCTGCTCCAAAATATGCTTTGTCGCAGTGCACCCCCAGGGACAACCTGAGAGGGCTATCCGGATGTATACAATCCTCGACGATCAAAGTAACAGATCATTGGCAAAGACGGAATTCTTCAACTTATTCAACGCACAAGACAATGCCTCACCCTACACCCTCAGAACTTGTGCAGGGTTAACTGAGACAACAGGGAGAAGAGCAAATGGCTACATTATATGTTCAGTGGGCAACAGAGTGAAGATAGCTCTCCCCACACTCATCAAGTGCAACTACATGGCTGCAAACAGGGACGAGATTCCCACACCAAACGTGGCACGCCATCACCCACACCTCAGAGGAATAGTCAACTACATCTCACCGGTAGAACAAGGCGCCAAGATCTTGCTGCTGCTCGGTAGGGACATCCTGAGGGTGTACAAAGTCCGTAAACAGCGCAACGGACCCCACAATGCTCCATTCGCCCAAAGGCCTGACCTAGGATGGGCGATAGTGGGCAATGTGTGCACTGACAAAGGGCACAAACCAGACTATGTTGACGCCCGCAGAACAGTGATAACAGAATGTGGACACACATCCCTCTCCAAACCATGTCTTGGTCATCTCCTAGTGACAGGAGGGCCAAGTGAGGAGAAGAGACAAGGTCATACCCCTGAGATCAACAAAAACATCTTCACATCAGGGGGATGTGACAATGGCCTAGGATGCTTAGTAGTCCAGACAACTAAGGATGATGAGTTGACTCCACTGAAGGAAGAAAGTAACCTCCTGAAGGTGCCCGACAAAGGGATCGTCCAAAAGACAATAAACAATCGGACGGTCCTCCTGCAAGCAATGGCACAACTAAGAAGTACAGCCATTCCTCTCCACAGAACACCAAGTGGCAATCAGCCAACCGCCACAGCTGGCATAGCCGCAAAAGATTGCGCCCTGCAGGTGAAACTACAGGGGCAAAAAGACTGTCCTCTCACATGCCTAAAAAGAGACAGTCACAGAGACATTTCACAAAAGGATTTACAAGAGCAAAAGAAACTGTTCTTCGTCATGTCCAGGGAGAAAACAACCCCTAGAAGCAACTAACAAAGAGATACAAAGATACATCACCAAAATACGTGGAGACGTTCTCGTGCAAGAGAAATGTTCTGAGGACTTAGGGTGCACAGTGTTCCAGACATCAACAGACGATCACGCAAACGATCTTAAGAACTTGGACCTGGGGACAGACACGCCTCCCATACAGTGGAGTCTGGGGATAAGCTGGAATCTCAAAACAGACGCATTCACATTCCAGGTGTCCATCTAAGAAAAACCCTACACCCGACGCGGGGTCCTGTCCATGGTCAATAGTCTTTACGACCCGCTGGGATTTGTGGCTCCAGTCGCCATACAAGGGAAGTCTCTTCTCAAAGAAATGTCCTTCGAGAAGCAGGACAGGGACAGCCCACTACCCCCAGAAAGATGGAAAGAGTGGGAAACGTGGAAGGATTCTTTGAAGATCCTAGAGCAACTTCAGATCCCACGCCCCTACTTACCTACATCTCTCACCGCTGCACACAGCAAAGAGCTTTGTGTGTTCTCTGATGCCTCTACAAAAGCCATAGCAGTGGTGGCCTTCTTAAAAACCACGGACGTGGATGAAAGTTACCATATCAGGTTCGTCCTTGGCAAAGCTAAACTGGCGCCACAACCCGACCACACTATACCCAGACTCGAGCTATGTGGCGCAGTATTAGCAGTAGAACTGGCAGAACTCATCGAAAACGAGATGGACTGCAAACCAGATGCTGTCAGATTTTACACAGATAGCAAGGTGGTACTGGGCTACGTATGTAACAAGAAAAGAAGATTCTACGTATACGTGGCCAACCGTGTAGAAAGAATCAGGAAGTCAACCCAACCTGGACAAAGGGTGCCCACATGTGCCCACAGACGAAAATCCTGCAGACCATGCCACCAGATCAGTGCCCGCAGCACAACTACAGAACACTTCATGGCTCACAGGACCAACGTTTCTTACGCAGCCTGCGGAAATGCCACCAACCCCAGTCGACGACTTTGAACTTGTGGATCCAGAGGAGGACATGGAGACAAGGCCTCAAGTATCCGTGTTACTCACGAATATACGGCCCAGAAACACCCTCAGAAGATTCTTTGCCATCAGAGGACTAGTCAAACAAATATGCTCCGACTGCGGAACCAATTTTCGTTGGGGCACATGAAGGATTACAAACAAACACTAAACAGTGCCAGAGACTTTTGCACAAAGACATTGTGGTGCAACCAGCTACCCAACATCCTTTGCTAAAAGACTTTGCCAGAAGACTTTGAAGCCAGTGGTACCGGCCGGTATCACATCGTTATGTGGAGATGAATTTTGCATTATTATGTTTGTTTGTATTGCACATATGTTCCACATATTCCAGTTATATACTGGTATCTCCAGATACTAGACGGGGAGTGTCATGGAAGAAGAATCAAATTTCTGTTTGACCCCCCTTGCAGTTTCTGCTTGTCAGCTCCTTAGTTTCAGCTGCATGTATTTGCACACACACACTGTGCCTGTGTGATATATTACTATGTTGCCTTTTCTGCCTCTGAGCATGTAGCCAGTGAGTTGCTACAGCAACCCCTGAGATCTGTTCTCAGAGTGGGCTATTCTGCCCTCCCCCCTGTTTTGCTGACAGGTAGTCTTTCCCAAGACTATTCTTGTTACCCAGATTCCCCCACACTTCCTTTTCATTCCTGACTTTGGCTGAGTGAGTACCTTCCTGTCACACTCCTATGGCAAGGCCATCTCTTTCTACCTGCCCTTAACTACAAACTCACAACTACACAACATCACAAGAGACTGTGTTTACTGCTGCTTTTCCAATAAAGTGAAGGAAATATTATAGGACTAGGCGTGATTTGGAAAGGGGGCTGAGTTAAAGCTATCTGGGGCTATTCACACATCACACGTGACCCTGGCTTCAGAATAACTCCTCATGTGTGTATAACTTCCATTTTGTTTTTCCCAAAGATGAAAACACACTCTATCCTGTCCCAGGTAATAAATAGGGTTAGTAACATGTTATTTACCTTCCATAATACAACTTGTATGGTTTACCCAGCATTGTTCATCAACAACCTTGTATTGTGATGGTCGACATAATATAGTATGTATATATTTGTCTGAAGTGCAGAGTAACAAGCCCACCAATTTCCATTTCCCAGTGTCAGAATCATGCTTTTATAGCTACCCCTACGACTATATTTTCATAATTGCCCTTTCCTCCCCTTCCCATGCTACAAGGGAGTGTACTTCGCAGATTGTCATGTTACAAAGTCCCAATAAATTTGTCCACCAAGACAAATGCTTCATGGTAAATGGTGAAATATAAATTTTCACTGGCAAAAGCCATTCCAGGGGCCATTTACCTACCCATATCTCATGCTGGCTGATTTTTAGATTGGTTGACAGTTCACTCTGTGCTTGTGTACATATAAGTGCTCATGAAACATCTTCCCCCAATTTGTTGACACTATCCACTAGCACTTTAACCTTTTTCATAATGAGTGGAAGTACACTTACTGACACTTTAATATGTTGCTGCTGACGGTTACTCATTTCCTGGGCTAGCTCTTTAGTGTCCTCAAAACTTTTTAGTGTGTGTGTTGCTAATTTACCCAGCTTGTTCCTCAAACCATCACAGCTAATGGTGTCAAGAACTCCCAGCCCAGTACCTATCCCTCCTGTGATATCACTCATAATAATGGGCCCCTTATTAACATCACGGAGGTATGAAACTCCCTCCCGAGTGTCAACACGAATTGACACAATTTCAGACACTGGCAACATTTTACTTGTAATCACAATTTGTATATCTATCGCTGTTTAGTGTTTATTAACCCATCCTTTTAATTGACCAAATAAAATAATAAGCTTTACTTAAATTCATACTACATACCTTACATAGGGGTACTTGAGTGCTCACTCAACTGGGATTTATTTTTGTCTGTAGTAACCAAACATTCCCGTACCAGTATTACATGAATACTTACTTGTTTGGCTGAGCAGGGGTCATTATCCTTCCCCCTTCCCCCCAGGTTGACTCCCTAGTCCAGTGTAACCTGAATTGGTTCTCCTTCCTCAAATGAATGTTAGTATAATGTCAATAAAGAAAGCTGCGCCTGCATCTGAATCTGCTGTTTAACCTTATCAGATTACTTTTTTTGGCACTATTATCTGCGTTAATATTTTGTTCCCAATTATACATTCCTCTTAGGCTGCCTTTTTTAAATGTGTTAATTTTCCAATCACCTCTCCAAGTTGTGACATTAGTGGTACCGTGAAATACTGAAATTTGGGAAATATTTGATCCCCCCCCTCTACATTGAGAGATGAACTTCCTACAAGGCATTACTTCTATAGACGGGTTAAGGGGCAGCTATTCAATCATATTAGCACCAATTATATTAACCTGACCTGACACATTGCCAGTAAAGTTAAAGGTAAATGTAGTAATGTTTTCCAACCCTCTTTCATCAGTCATCTGTAAAACAAAATCACGCGTATTGGAACAATTCATTTCCAAATGAAACTGGAAAATTAAATTAGTATCAGCAATGTGTTTGATGTCATTACCAGTAGGGCGGCGATTGCGGGTAAGAAGGTGGCTGCCATTTGCACTAGTCCCATAAATGTTCGTAGGACTGCCTTTCCTCCTTCATAAGAACATATGTGAGTTCAATATCAAGCACAGCTCCAGTTGTTCAGATAGCAAACAGTGGCATCCATTTATTCAGGTCCCACGGATTACGTGATTTTGGTTTGCACTCCATCAAAGTGGAAACCTGTAAAAGACCAAATGCAATATCAATTATTAGCAGTGCTAGGCAGATACATCTTACATTAATCTACATGTACCCATTTATCTTCATCCCTTGTTTTGAAGCGTTTACGCCTCTCGGGATGCTCTCCGATTGTTTTAAGGCCGTTGAGTGATAATCTTATTATTTTAACTACTTGTTCACTGAGTGTCTGTAGGACTGTGTATGGTCCCTCTCAATTTGAGCCACTTCCTCTCCTCTCACTTCACATGAGACAAGCAGTAGACAGATACCCCCATGCGAAAGTAGTACACTATTTACAAACTTCTTATGTACCTTTCAAAGCAGGTTTATTTGGGACAAACAGCAGAAGCAGAGACAATGTTTCAGGTCCTAGCTGGACCATTCTTCCGGAGGACCTTGTAGACAATCTGCTGGATGTCTGAGATTAGCTGATAGGGGGTGAGTCTTGTATTTTTACTCACACTTCCCCATATAGCCATTAGGATAGCTGGAAGGTGAAACAACAACCATTTTTTCCCCTGATTCAATTACTAGCTTCCTTCATTTTTCCTTAAGGGTGCGATTCATACGCTCCACCATACCTGATGACTGCAAGTGGTAAGGGACATGAAAACGCTGCTGGATCCCCAGCAGGTTACACACTTCTGTTAGTATTGACCCATTAAAGTGAGTTCCCCGGTCACTTTCATTGACTTTAGTGAAACCCCATCTTGAGAACACTTGTTCCCAAAGAGCCTTTGCTGGGTTCTTAGCATTGTCCTTTTTTATTGGGAAAGCCTCTACCCGTTTGGAAAAGGTGGCCATAATCACAACAGATACCTCTATCCTCCTGGAGTGGTCGGGAGTAGTCCAATAAAATCAATCAAGGTTACACCATGGTCCCTCAGCCACTGAAACTTTGTCCAGTACAGGCCTATGTCCCTTTGGCCTAGGGTTCATCTGAGCACAGATTAAACATTCATACAAAACCTCCCTGTACTGATCTCTCTACATTTTCCCACCAATATTTCTCCTTTACTGTTCTGGTAGTGATGTCCTTCCCAGCATGACCCATTATCCTGTTGTTATTTTTTTTCTCACCAAGTCCTTCTGGACTATTGCAGGTGGGATGTACTTGAGTTTCCCATCCCCTTTCCTAAATAACATCCCTTCTTCTAATTGATATCCTGGTTCACTGTCTCCATCTTTAAGCTTGTTTATGATTTTGAGCAGCTCTGTATCCTTCTCGTGTTCTGTTTGTAGTGATACCTGTACTCATTTATTGAGAGGGCTAAACTCATATTGCTGTTCATATGCCAGATCAAAATCATGCATATCCCAGGCCTGTTGACTTTCCTCATCATTCTCATTGGGTATTCACCTTTGTGAGAGGAAAGGTGGAGAAGGTGTGGATGGGAGATACATAAGCCCTGCATTTGCAAATTATACCGATCCCTACTAATGGTTAAAGGCCCATGGAAGGTTTTGCAAATGAAGCCAGGTGCAGATCGCCTGGCTTTGATTAACAGAGTTAAAAAGGCCAGTCTGGATCAGTTCTTCCCTCTCCCCTTATTCCAGCTAAGAGAGCTGGATGCTACAGACAGGCACTGGCCTGCAGCAGGTTTGTTTATGATAACTGTGTACCACCCAAAAATAGCTAGAGAATTGCTCTCTAGTTAATGCTCAGATAGAGGTAGGATTTATTTTGATACTTTTGTTTATCTTGATTTTGTCTGTTGGAGTGACAACGAAAATAAAGCACTTAAACCAGAGCTGGATGGTCCTGTGACTGTGTTTTACCCTAAAAGACAGTGGGTTTTAAGGATCCCATACAAGAACCCTTCATCCAAAAAGGGTATTTTGTCACAAATTTCACATGTTTTGCTGCACTTTTTGCTAACTTATCTGCCCCATTGTTGTGTTCAGCATGAGAGTTAACACTGCCTGTCTTCTGGTGAGCATTTACTTTGATCAGGGCCAACCTTAGAGGGGTTTTCTTCCCCTGATTCCGAATTTGCTGTAGGATATGTGGATGTGTCAAAGATGTTCCAGTTGCATCAGTGAATCCTCTTTGTTGCCATAACGGCATATACTCAGTCAGTGATATAGACACATAAGCACTATCAGAGTAAATTACAATGTGTTCCTCTGTCCATCTTGTCATTGCTTCCCTTACTGCTTTCAGTTCTGCTCTCTGAGCGGAGAATGAATTGGGACCCTGAATCTTAATCTCCTGCTTAGTTATTGGGTTCCATAGAGCATATCCACGGGTGAAAGTCTCCTTCCTCCCAGTATCTTGACCCATCCACATATATGGGTAAGTCAACAGTTATATCTGTGAGCGTAAAAATCTCCTTTCTTATTATGATGCGTTTCCCCACAGTCACGTGCTTCTCCTTTATATTGCATTAACTGAGGAAGGACATATTTTGCATTGTGTATTACTTTGATGTTCCTACATATCGTTTTAAGAGTCGTTCTCTTCCTGTCCCGCTGTGCTCACCACAAACAAGGCGGGACCCCAGAGCTGAGGTGGGAATGGGTACAAACGCCACCCACAGCCACAAGGGCGCGTCTGGAGTGTCTGTTGGTCGAGGTAGCCGGGTCGAGGTTGGAGAGGTACAGGTCATCGTTATACTAGCCGGGGTCAGGGTAGGAGAGGTCCAGATCGTTGGAGGTACATTAGCCGTGGTTAGGGTTGGAGAGTGGAGAGTTGTCATTATCCGAATGCCGATGTCAGGGTAGGAGAGAAGCGGATGGTCAGGAGTAGCCGGGGGTCAGGAGTACGGAGGTGCGGAGTCCCAGGAACAAGCTGGGTCGGTACACAAACAAGGTTAGGCAAGGCAAGATTGTGGAGGAAGAGTAGTGGAAAACAACAACGTAACAAGAACAATGCTCAGCCGATGTGCCAGTGGCACAGCTGAGCATATAAGGAAGTGAGGGGTCAATGGGAAGAGAGGTGGAACGGAGCTGCGTCCTCAGCGGGAGCAGGGATAAGAGGTGATGCAGGTGACAGGTGTAGGCTATGTGAAGATATCATACCTGTTGACGTGGAGCTTATGTACGTTGCGCACGCAACACGTGTGCGGCGCGCCGCTGGTGCGCGAGCGCAAACCGGAGGACGGAACCTTACGCCAGTGTCCCCGGCAGGGAGCCGGGCACGCATTCCTCGACTAGCGCTGCGGGGAGGAAGCGCGGTACCCGAGGATATGCCGTCGGGAGCGCAGAGGACGGAGGAGGTAAGGCGGTTGTGCGCCGGAGGCGGCGTGACTCTCGGTTCCTTACACTTCCCCCCCATTAGAAGGTTATACAAAGGTTTAGCTTTGTCCACAAAATCAATAAAATCTCTTCAAAATCCAATAAATCTTAGGAATTGACGGAGAGTGGGTACGTGTTTGTGTTCTAGGCAATCTCTGAATGAGTGTTTTGTGGGGATCTGGAGTTCTACCTCCAGCTTGTTTGACAACTCCCAAATATGGGACAAAGTAACAACTGTATTTTTTTAGTATTCAATTTAAGACCTGCTTGGAGAATTAGTGTTAATAGCTCATCCAGCAGAAAATAATGCTGCTCTCTTGTGGCCGTTTGCAAAAGTACATCATCTATATACACTACAAAAGACAATAAATTCTGCGCCTTGTACTAGAATCTCAATGGAGAATGACAAAAATCTCAAAGAAGGTAAAAAAAAAGAGTGGATATACAACCATTTGATGTTCAGACGAAAGACAAATGTCCTTGTGGTTCCCAACGAAGTTCAATAGGATTGGATATCAGGTGCATGAAATAAAAGAAAGAAAACACATAGCATAATACTGTATGATAACACACCGAACAGATAGTGTGGCAACGAATGGAATTAAGTACTGCTTGAACCTCTGGGAGATGGGACTCCCAGTCTTCATTGTGGATAACAACATCATCCAGGTATGCCGCCGCGTATGGGGTTTTAGAATATACTGAATATATTTAGAATATATTTTTTATATTCTGTAAAGCACTATGATTGGTTCCAGTATAGTTATTTTGGTCTGGATTATTTTTGTGTGAACAGAGTACACACTTATATTTGAGCACCATTTCTCCACAAATGTCTCTATGATAATACACTGGAAATAATGCAATACGAAGTAGAAGCCTCAGAGAAATGACAGGTGAGTGAAAATAGAAAAAAGCAAATTTATTTAAAACATATTAAAAGAACAAATGGAACGAATGTCCACAATAGTATCCAATTATAATCTGCTCCAATGAGTAGAGGATGGGAGAGAGAGAGAGAGGAGGGGGAGAGAGAGAGGAGGGGGAGAGAGGGATAGAGAGAGGACGGGGGAGATAGGGATAGAGAGAGATCGGGGGAGAGGGATAGAGAGAGGATGGGGGAGAGGGATAGAGAGAGGATGGGGGAGAGGGAGGAGAGGATAGGGGGAGATGGATGAGAGAATGGGGGAGAGGGAAGAGAGGATGGGGAGAGGGAAAAGCAAAAAAAGGGGGAGGGGCATAATTTGTTTTCTAAATATTTTTTAATGCGTCCCGGTTTTTACATTTCAAAATCTGGTCACCCTGTGTGTAAGCCACACATTGAAAATGTTTAATTTAAACATAAATCACAGACACATTAGAGAAATACAAAACTAGGCAATGATGGGATACGTACTATATACACCCTATACTACAATATATATATATATGTGCTTATAAGCATTGTATATAGAATCTAAAGTATTAAAAAATTATTGAATCATTACGTCCATACAGTAATAATTTTTTCTATCATATTTTTAAATCACATATGAAGTAGGAACCTATTGAATTTTATCATAAGTAACTTAGATGCTGTGGGAAAAGTAGTTGTGTTTTTTGGGGATCTGGAGATCTACCTCCAGCTTGTATGACAACTCCCAAATATGGGACAAAGTCTCTTAACAACTGTATTTTTTTTAGTATTCAATTTAAGACCTGCTTGGAGAATTTGTGTTAATAGCTCACCCAGCAAAAAATAATGCTGCTTTCTTGTGGCCGTTTGTAAAAGTACATCATCTACATACAATACTGCACAATACAGGCTGGATGTGAGAATGGCTCTAGGATTTCAGCCAGATACTAACTGCTTGATCTGTCAAACTGACAAAGTAGAATCACACATACCTCATAACAACTTCAGCTGTATAATGTATTGTAGTCAGACAAGGGTGAATAGGTGCACTCAAATCAAATCAAATAAGTTTTATTGGCATGACGAAAGAACATTTGAGTGTTGCCAAAGTATAAGTAACAAGGGGTAGGGTATAATGATTACCCAGTATATGGATAACAGGGGGTAGGGTATTATGATTACACAGTACATGAATAACAGGGGGTAGGGAATTATGATTATACAGTATATGGATAACGGGGTAGGGTTTAATGATTACACAGTACATGAATAACAGGGGGTAGGGTTTAATGATTACACAGTACATGAATAACAGGGGGTAGGGTATAATGATTACACAGTACATGAATAACAGGGGGTAGGGTATAATGATTACACAGTACATGAATAACAGGGGGTAGGGTATAATGAATACACAGTACATGAATAACAGGGGGTAGGGTATAATGATTACGTAGTATGTGCGTGAAGCCATGTCTGGTTTTGGCTACTGCCCTGCCTGGTACAGTGCAGGCAGTGTTAGACCCAATCCGGGGGTTTCCCCTGCAGTGAGCAGCTCCCTTGAGTGACAGGGGGGCGGGACAAGGCCTGTGTTCTGCCCAATCCTGGGCTCAGGCCTTAGACCCGCCCCCAGGGTACTTGAGGAGCTGCACTATCTAAATTTAGCCCGTGTTGTCTCTCCCCTGAGAGAATGGTCCCACGGAAGAGTGTGTGCAGAGATTGGCCACATTATATCCCCTCCCTTATGGGAGTGGGAGTGAGGACTATACCTCCGGCTCCATCAGGGAGTAGGGGAAGAGCAAGGACCGACCTTTGGGGCCCATGCCTTGTGGTTGAGTCCAGGGACCATCCTAAGGTTGGAGAACCAAGTAAACAAACAAAAAAACAGAAAACACAGCGCACAACGCTCATAGTGCATTAAATGATATCTTTAGTAACCAAAGTAAAAGGTAAGTATTGTGCGTACATAAAGGTTAAATTAAACAAGCATTTCTGGGTTATATGTTAGCCAACACCAACGGACGCCTGTGATGGTCTCGTGGCTCTCCTCACTCCAACAACCTCGGTGTAGGTCCTGGAAAAGTCTCCACTCCAATCGCTGGTATTTTAGCCTCTCGCCTTAGGGTGAGGCTAGTGCAATCTCAGCAGTCCAGAAAACGACCTCCGCTTGTCTGTGTTATGCCCGTCACTGCATCAATCTCCTTTGCAACGGAGCAGCGGGGCGCACGCTGTTTCGGCGTCCTGGTTGAACACTTCCGGGTCTGTGACGTCACAAAAGCCGCGAGACTTCGTCGCAAGTCTTACGAGACACCGGATCAGTTCTCTGGGAGTGCTGGGATACAGAGGGTTCGCAATGTTCTTAGTCCAACGCGTTTCGAAACCGCATGGGTCTCTTCATCAGGGAATAAAGACTAATCAGTCTATTGGCATTTAAATACCCCTCGTGCGTCACTAATTGGTCCCTCTATTAAGGATTTAAACCAATCGCAACGCTGCGGGGAGGAGTCACAAAAGCTCCATGGTGGAGAACCAAGTGTATGCAGAGTATGCTGTGTATGCTGTATCCTATGCTGGGCGAATATATTCCTGCCTCTGAGTGCAATCTATCAGGGGGAGTATCAGAGAGTTCTCCTGCAGGGATTTCTTCCAGTACTCCTGAAGCCTGCAGCAGATGGAGGCACGGAACCAAGAGTGAGAAAGAACCAGCTATCACCCCAAAAGCCTGTCCTGTCTTCCCCAATACCATCGGCGGAACCTCAGAGCTTCTGTGAACCAGCATGTACCCAGCACTACACACCTGGTAACAGAGGAATCTATCAGAGGGTGGGGGAATCACCGTTACAATGGATAACAGGGGGTAGGGTATAATGATTCACTCGACCGCAATCGGCTGCCTCCGGGGTGTTGGCAAAACCGTCAGACCGTTCAGAGAACAGATGAATGAGCAGCGTTCCAGCATCAGCCTGGCTCTATCCAGGAGTCAGATAAACCAGTGGCTAATCATTTTCTAAGCCAGGGACATCAACTGGCATCATTGCGATATATGATTATTGAACATGCAACACTTCCGACCAGAGGGGGTAACGTCAACCGGCTCTTAATGCAACGGGAGGCGAAATAGATTTATGAACTGGATACGGTTGCACTGCAGGGTTTGAATGAAGAGCTCAATTTGAACTGTTTCCTGAGATTTACCTGTTTTGATCAGTGCATGTCTAAATTGCAGTTATATAATGATGTTTAGATGGATACAAGTTTATTAACACATGTCTCAAACTCCTGGTCAGCAACGACAAGGAACAATCTTCCCTGCATTACTACAATATTGCCATACTCTTATTTGGATAAGTTTTTTTTCATCTCTATCTCACGCCTCGCAACTCGTTTTTGTAGTGCTCCGCTACCAACTTTTACTTCTGTGACTACTAAAGCTACTGCAGACCAAGCAATATCCTAATTTTTTTTTAATAAATCAGTTCTGTACGATGAGAAAACACTTGTAGCTTTTTTTTTTTTTAAACAACACTGAATGACATTTTTAAGGTATTATAATGTAACAAGCCTTTTTTTGCTTCTATAGCAACCATTTACAAAGTCACACCCCCTTCCTCTTCTGAAACAGGCTCTGGCACCCCCCCTTTTTGAGCCCTGCTCTCTCTCTCTAGCAGTGCACCAATTGTATCCAGTGACTGTCTGGTCACGTGATCTTCCACACAGAACTTTGCATCTTTGGTCCTCTCCTGCTGCACTGCCATTTAGTGAACCCCCAAATCGAATCTTCGCTAATCGATCACAGGAGAACGGATCGATCGGTAACTTAGCTAATTACTTAGCATTGTGTAGATTGTATTGATGCACATATGTAACTACACAGATGTAACTATGTAACTATTAAAGTGGGGGGAACAAAATAGCAACTTGGGCTGCTGCTTTAAGATCAGTATTGCTCGACAAGTATTTTCTCATAGTACAGGTCTGATTTATTTTAAAAAAAACATGCGTAGGATATTGCCTGTTCTGCAGCTTTAATGCCCCTCTCCCACAAATTCCAAGATTGTTGGACCCCTCTTCATCCTCTCTCCTCTGATCATCCACTCTGAATTGACAGGCACTGTACTTTGAACATATTCCTGAAACAGTTCCATATTGTATATGATTCTCAGGAGTGATCAGTTCCCTTGAATACAAATACCCTGTGAGACTTATCACGCTTAGATCACACGTCCCCTGTTAACCTTTTGCTGCTCACTTCCCAGAACTCTTGTGACGTATACTCACTGGGGGTGTCAGGCCTGCAAGGGTTACCACTGGTGTCCAGCTCCGTCTGCTATCCCTCGTTTTAGGGGTCCAGCCCCCTCCCCCCGAAATCTCTTTGTTTCTCATGTCTCTGGTCATTCAGGCGTTCCTGGAATCTGGCTTCGTTTTGCAATCACGTCGCGGTCACCAATGACAGAAGGTGAGTTCAACACAGAGACATTTCTCAAAGTAAATGTCGTTTAATAGCCAAGCACAGAATGCGGATAATAGTACAGTGTTGCCTCAGTATGAGGAGAGCAAAGACCTGGTCAAGACAACTTATCTTTCCTTAAAGACTGGTATATATACTTGAAGAAAACAGCATCTCTACTTTCCTTCTTACATCATGCATACTCCATATCCTCCCCTCCCCCACCCAGCTGTATCTTCTTGTCAGCAGTTTGCTGTTATCTCCTTTCTGTGATTTAGTGTAGGGGACAGGTCTTTGATGTGTATTAGCAGATTTGGGTTAGGTAATCGTGTTGGCAAAAGTCTTATCTTCAGGGAAGGTCAATTGTCTATAGACCTTATTTAATTCTTCATAGTTCCCTGCAGCTGTATTTGTCTGTAGCTTGTTAAGATAATCTTGCTGACCTTCTTCAACCTTTAACCCAACCCTTGCTTGTTCATCATTTTATTCAGGCTCTCTCTTCTGGTGGTCTGCTTTGGGGTCTTAGGCTAAGGCCCCGCTGCCTCAGACCACGTGCCGGCACTGTAGACAGGCGGCGCGTGAAGAGGTACTTGAGGCTTTTTCCGGTCCAAAGGGACCATTTTTGGGGGGGGATGGGAGGGCGTGGCAAAAACGGGTGGGGGGGCGTGACCATGACATGGGGGGCATGGCCATGACGTGAGGGGGCGGGACCGCCCATCAGCCGTTCAGCCCCTCAACTCCTCAGCCCCTCAACTGCTGTCGCTGAGCCCCTCAACTCCTCACACACAGACACGCACTCAGGCACACACACAGACAGGCACAGACACAGACACAGACAGGCACTCACGCACTCACAAATACACACGGGGGGTGGGTGGGGGGTGAATCGGAGCCCGGGGGATCGGAGCAGGGGGGGAATCGGAAGGGGGACCCTCCCAAGAGGAGAGAGTCTGTGGGAGGGAGCAGGGGGGACTTCCTTGGTGCTGCAGTTTATTTAAAATCGCTGCTTTCCCCCCACACTCTCCTCCCCGCTCCCCGAAGCCTCCCCTCCTCATTGGCTCACAGCCACACCATGTGACGCGTCGCCACTTGGGATTACAATTCTCTTGAATCCCCTGGCGGCTGACGCGTCACAGCGTGTAGTGAGCTGTGCAGCCAGGGGGGACTGGGACCGGCTCGGGAGGATTCCCCTGCTGGTGGGGAACGCTCGTGCGGCCGCCCGCGCCAACAAGCGCAGCGGGTCCGAGCCCTTATAGTCCAAAGTCCAACTCTAATGCAGTCAATGCTGTTCTTAATATCTAGCATCTGATGTTATAATGTGCGGAAAATAACAATACCACTTGTGTGCACATTCACGTTTCAGACAGGTCCACAAACTCTGCCTTTCGCCATTATCTCATAGGCCGTGATTATGCCAGAAGTCGCCGGCGACGCAGCGCAGCTGGAAAACAAACTGCTGAAATCCGCTGGTGCTTTACATACCAGCGTGCCGCCTGGAGCTGCAGGGCGACACTCTCCTGAAGAGATTTGCTAAATTGTTTTCTTGACCCGATGGCCGCGTCACGTGAGCGGTTCAGCCAATGTGGGCGAACCCCTCACGGCCACGCCTCCTCCGACCTGTCTCCCCGGTATAATCGGTCGACGGCAGCGCTGGGTGACGTCACAGAATAGCGCTGCCGCCCTGCAGCACTTGGTATAATTGGGCCCATAGCATGCAATGCTTCCATTGCCGCCAGGGATTATGGGTAATGACATGCAAATGAGCACTCGCAGTGTGTCATGCTTTACTTCTTATCCATTTTAACATGGACCCCTACTGGTATAAGCTTATACCTGCCATATTACACCGCTTTTGCAGAACAGCCAGGGTTAAAGAAATGCACAGCTAGTAACCCTACCCACAGACAGCGTTTACATCCTTTTGTGTCTTATCAGTGTGAGGCTGGCTGGTTATACTGGTTTATACTGGTTTTGCAATGTGAAGCTGGAAGTGGTTTAAACTACAGATTTAATAAGTTATGGTGGGTAAAAAAAGTGACAAAAACCCTGCACTGAACAATTGTAACCATACCAAAAAAAACACCCATAGGACACATATGTGTGCATTGTGTATTAAAAATCTTTTTAAACCTACTGCACCATTAAGCCTCTATCTTCTCCGGCTTTAAAACTCCACTCTACCTACCTTTACTCACTATTGTAGTAACAGGTGACTATAAGGAAAACTACCAACCCGTAGTGGTCCGCTGTAACGAATCTACTCCCTTACCTTTCTGCATCTGTACAATGGTAACATCAGAAACTAGAGATGAAGAAAATCATACATTTTATCACCAAAAATAAATAAAGTTTTAACGGAAAAAAAAAAGAGCAGGACAGGCTCAGAAGCAAGATACCAAGATTATATGAGTTAATTATAATAATAACGAGTTCAACTAATATAGGCTTCTGGGAGGATCGTGGCTTTAAAATAGGTCGCTAGGACTTTATCGGTTTAAAGAAAAAAAAAAGTATAAATATTTATTTTCTTTATAAAATGTTTTACCAGGAAGCAATACATTGAGATTATTTATACAGTACTAATAATAAGTAGAAATAAAAATATGTCTTTAAAGCAGCAGGCCAAGCTGCTATTTAAAAAAAAAAATATTTTTAATTATTTATTTCCCCCTTCAATATGTGCATCAATAAAATCCACACAATGATAAGTAATTAGCTAAATTGCAGACCGATCGGCGAAGATTCGGCTTGGGGGTTCACTAAATCAGTGTCAGTGCAGCAGAAGAAGACCAAAGACGCAAAGTTCTGTGTGGAAGATCATGTGACCAGACAATCACTAAATACAATTGGTGCACTGCTAGAGAGAGGGCATGGCTCAAAAAGAGGTGTGCCAAAGCCTGTTTCAGAAGAGGAAGGGGATGTGACTTTGTAACTTTGCTATAGAAACCAAAAATGCTTGTTACATTATAATACATTAACATTTTCATTTCAGAGTTGTTTAAAAAAAAAAAATGCTACAAGTATTTTCTCATCGTACAGAACTCACATGCAACACAGATGTAGGATATTGCTTGGTCTACAGCTGTAGGGAATGATCAGGAAGAAATGAAAAAGCAGAAACAATGAACAAAGTAAATTTCAAGAATAAGGGGAAGAAAAAAGTGTCAATGGAGTGGAAGAGGTGCCCTGCAGAGGGGGGAAAAGAAAGCCATGGTAATTACTGTAACAAGGGAGAATAGAGGGCGAACGAGAGTCAAGGGTAGAAAAAAACGTTGGCATACCAACAAAGCCCAGGTAAATAAAACAGAAACAAATAAAATGTAATAAGGAGTGGCAAAAGCAGAAGAAACCTCTCGAAGACCCAAGGACACTGAGGAACTGAACGTCGAGGAAGATAAGACCAGGACCGAAAGTCACTTCAGGGGGTTGTGTTGATGTGCGGAATGTAGGCTTTACTTTGGTGGGAAGCCAGGGAAGACCCAATTGGCTCATAAAGGTATTGGCCTCATTGAGGGATCTCATACTGTTGTGTGCCATTTCTCCAAGCCATGGGAATTCCCACTTATAGAAAATCTGGTTCTCTAGGAGGGCCTTGCGTTATTGAACCGGAGCTCACAGAGTTTTGCAAGTGTGGCAGGAGCTAAGTCACTGAAGATCCGGAGAGAATTGTCTTCAAACGTGATAGGAGGTCTTTCCTGCTACCGACAGCATGTGCTCTCTTTCGCTCTTGAAATCGAGGCAGGCTTTACCTGGTTCTAAGGCCTTCCGAACAAACGCTCTATGGGCTCTATCTGAAGCCTGAAGAGCCACGTGTAAAAGTCACGTATGGAGGGGCTACTATTGCCCTTGTGGTTGTCCCGATTTAAAAAGTCTGAAACATCAACCACGTTGTTTTTGTTTTGTTTAGCTGGCATCCCATGTGTTTAAAAAGAGAGTGGAGTACACTGTATTCCAGAATCCAAGAGTCTTAACTGGCTTTAATACTTAAAAAGAGGCCTCTGCCAGGGAATTCATATTGTAATTATAGTCAGCATGTGACCCCAAAGATTATAATTATGTGTGTATTATCAGAATTATTCATATTATCATCATCATCATATCAATATTTATTTATTTATTTATCAAATATTTTACCAGGAAGTAATACATTGAGAGTTACCTCTCGTTTTCAAGTATGTCCTGGGCACAGGGTAAAACAAATAATACATGGTTACAAGTACAGTACATAAATGAACAAGGTATACATTATATACAAGACATTGCATGCACAGTTAAAGAAAATATATATTATGAGCGTATGAAACAGTTACAGACCAGGTTAAAATGTGAGACAGCCTTAGATTTGAAAGAACTTAAGCTGGTGGTGGATATGAGAGTCTCTGGTAGGTTGTTCCAGTTTTGGGGTGCACGGAAGGAGAAGGAGGAACGTCCGGATACTTTGTTGAGCATTGGGACCATGAATAGTCTTTTGGAGTCAGATCTCAGGTGATAGGTGCTGCATGTGGTAGGGGTGAGGAGCTTGTTCAGGTAGCTGGGTAGCTTGCCCAGAAAGTATTTGAGGGTGAGACAGGAAAGGTGAACTTTGCGCCTAGACTCTAGTGATGACCAATCTAGTTCTTTAAGCATTTCGCAGTGATGTGTGTTGTAGTTGCATTGGAGAACAAAACGACAAATTGAATTGTAGAGGGTGTTAAGTTTGCTAAGGTGGATTTGAGGTGCCGTGCCATATACTATGTCTCCATAGTCAATAATTGGCATTAGCATCTGCTGTGCAATACGCTTTCTGACCAGGAGACTTAGGGAGGATTTGTTCCTGTAAAGTACCCCTAGTTTGGCATAGGTCTTGGTTGTCAGGGTATCAATGTGCATCCCGAATGTTAAGTGGGAGTCAAACCATAAGCCCAGGTACTTAAAACTAGTGACAGGTGTTAGGGTGGTGTTAGTGTTGGTTCTAATCAGGAGCTCAGTCACTGGAAGCTTTACAAATTTAGTCTTGGTCCCAAATACCATTGTTACAGTCTTGTCAGTGTTTAAAAACAGTTTGTTTTGGGAAATCCAGTTTTCGAGTCTCAAAAAGTCAGACTGAAGTATGTGTTGAAGGTCAGAGAGGCTATGGCTGTGTGCATATAGGATTGTGTCATCTGCATACATGTGTATTGAGGCTTCCTTACAAGCTGTGGGAAGATCATTAATGAACACTGAGAAGAGTAGGGGCCCCAGAACAGAGCCTTGCGGGACACCACAGGTGATATCCAGGGGGTTGGAGTTAGAGCCTGAGATGGACACATGTTGGGATCTTCCTGATAGGTAGGACTGAAACCAGTTTAAAGCATGCTTCCCTATTCCAGAGCTCTGGAGTTTGTTAAGCAGGATAGCATGATCAACTGTGTCAAAAGCCTTTGCAAAATCTAGGAATACGGCGCCAGTGAGTTGTCCCCGTTCCATTCCACACTGGATCTCATTGCAAACTTATAGCAGGGTAGTTACGGTGGAGTGTTTGGGACGAAACCCAGACTGGAATTGGCTAGGGAAATTTGTCTTGGTATAGAAATCGCTTAATTGGGAGTGGACACATTTTTCCATAACTTTGGATAGAATTGGGAGAAGTGAGATTGGCCTGTAGTTTGAGACAGTGTTTTTGTCACCACTTTTGAAGATTGGGACAACTCTGGCAGTTTTCCAGGTCTTAGGGATATGGCCTGCAGACAGGATAGAGTTGACTATGGACGCAATTGGTTTGGCAATGGCTGGGGCACCAAGTCGTAGGAACCTAGATTGTAGTAAGTCGGGTCCACATTGGCGGCTTAGTTTTAGTTTGAGGAGCGCTTGTGTAATCTCCTCTTCAGATACTGGGCTAAATTGAAAATTGTGGGCAGTGTTGGGAGGGGGTGGGACTGTAGGGATACTCCCAGGATGAGATTCATGTTTGGGGTTTGTGCTGCGTTTCGCTAATAAGTTAGTGGCACACCCCACAAAGTAATCATTGAATGCATTTGCAATGTCAGTGGGGTTTGTCAGAGTAATATCCCCCTTAGTGATATTACTTGGTTGTTGATGGTTAGGAGGCTGGAATATATTGTTGATAACCTTCCAGAAGTTAGCTGGGTTTGATGTATTTTGGTGGAGATTGTCAGAGTAATATTGTGCTTTTGCATGCCGTGTTTGCCTTGTGCACATGTTCCGCATGCATCTGTAGTGATTGAGATCCTTGGCAGTGCCAGTTACTTTGTAGCTTTTCCACAAGGCATCCCTGAACTGGTAGAGTGCTATAAGGTCAGGTGTAACCCATGGAAGGTGGGCCCCCCGTACCCTTATTTTGCGTAGTGGAGCATGGGTATCGCAGAGTTTTAAGAACTCGGATACCCTATTCTTTTAATGTAACCATGTATTTTTTATAACTCTGTGCCCAGGACATACTTGAAAACGAGAGGTAACTCTCAATGTATTACTTCCTGGTAATTTTCTCAAACATCCAGGGGGAGCATATGGGGAAAGAAATACAAATTTAAGTGCAGACGTTTCTATAAAGTGGAATGATATTGTCTTGGCTCGTATAAATGTATTACTCACAAGATGTATGAGTTAATCAGGCAATTGGCAAATTGGGTTGCCACCCATCTGTGATCTGGACCCCCCTTGTTAGAGATACTGTCAGCAGGATGATGTATATATAATAGAGAGAGAACTACATAGTGCGATCAAAAAGGTACAACTTTATAATTTAAAAAAAAAAACGGGTCAATAAAATGCGCACTTACAATGTGCCAGTAAAAATCATGCATGTATCTCACAAATGGAGAAAATAGAAGCTCCCCGAACTGCTCACCGCCTCCCTCGGGTGTTTGGCTGGCTTTCTCTCACGGATCAGTATGCCGGTTCAGAGCCTCCCTCACGGCGCCCGTCCAGGAAGATGACGTCACGGCTGCAGAGTTGGTCAGCTACGGGTCGCGTTTGAGTCCAAAATTGGTACACTCTACGCGTTTCGCCCAGCTTGCTGTAGCTGTTGTCGGCTTCGTCAGGAGTGTGTAAAGGTTGGGTGCAGTTGATACTTATATACCCTATAGACAAACTAATCTATTCAATTATGCAATTAAACAATTGAACAACCTGATCTAAGACTATTATTATGGGAGTGAAATTGGAACTTTCATGTAATATAATCAATTGCTACGCATACGTAAATATGTAAGTACAGATGACAATGCATAAATAAAACAACCAGAGAACAGACATTATAACCTCATGATATTTCAAGGTACATACAGTATAAATATAGAATTACAATGATATCCCAACTTGGGCAGTATGAAATGTCATTAGACAATTAATGTTTTTAAATGACATATGTAGATTTTTTACTTTCTAAAATCCTTAAAGAGCAACACATATGAAAATTAGATTGGGGAGATGGAGTTTGAGGGGTAAACTCTGTGCTCAGTATAAGACTGTTCACAATTTTTTATAATAGTTTTTTCTTACTTCTTCAATAGGTCTTTTGCTTTCAAAGGTCCTAGAAATAATGCTCAGATTGCAAACATTGGGTCTATTAGAATAGTATTGTTAGGAGTTAGTATATGTGTGCAGTCTTTGGTAGGGTGCAATCTTCTGCACTAACACATATCTGGGAGCTAATTTGTCATAAAAGTATGGCAGGGTAATGATTCCTGGTGGCAATTTAATGGCATCTTACTTTAGGTGTAACTTGGTGGTCAAATCTTTATATTTTATGTATATACATTAATAGATAAATATAATGAGCTGTAAAGATAGTATACAGATTCAATTTCTCATAACTGTGATATGAAACGAATTTCTAGAGGCTTTCACTAGGGTTGCGTTGACAGGGGGGCTAATTACATGTGGAAAAAGACGAAGTGAAGAAGAATAAAAAATGAAAAATAAAAATGATAATAAGGTGCTGATAAAAAATCTCTATCAATCAACTATAATGACATTTCATTTACAGTGTATGGTAGCAGGATCAAAAATATCAACATACAGATATAGTGTGTACAGTAGTAAATTCCTACGGGAAATCCTGAAAAATGAGATAGGAAAAGCTGATGTAAAGACAAAGAGACAAAAGAACAAAAGAGGATCATATTAGTACCATGGTTTTGAACATAATCTATTTCAAAAAAGGAGCAAGATCTATCTCAGCATTAAGGCCTCTTGGAGCTAATGTTTTGAGGCGATGGATCCAAAATGTTTCCCTCTTTAGGAGTTCTGACCCCCTATCCCCTCCCCTCCAATGGGGTAGTACATGTTCGATGGCTTTAAAGACTAGGCCTGTTGGTTCTCCACCATGACATTCAGAGAAATGATTTGGTATGCTGTGGTTAGTTAGTTTTCTCTTGATGCCACTCAGATGTTCGATAATTCGAGTTCTTACTGGTCTTATGGTCTTTCCGATGTATTGTAACTTGCAGGAACATTCCACTAGATAGACTACGTGGTCTGTCCTGCAAGTCATAAAAGTTTCAATATTGAAGACTTCACCGGTGACATTAGAGCAAAAATTGGTATGGTCAGAAGACCTAAAACCACACGCCTTGCAACTTGTGCAGCCAAAAAATCCTTTCTTATTTAGCCATCTGTTGTTCTTAGAATTGGAGTCCCTTAATGCACTTGGGGCTAGTTTGTCTTTAAGATTGGAGGCTTTTTTAAAAATCACATTTGGTCTATCGGGGATATTGGGGCCCAATACTGGATCATTTTTAAGTATATCCCAGTGCTTTTGAATGATATTCTTAATTTTTCCTGCATCTCTACTATATCCCGTCGGGGAGCTTCTATTTTCTCCATTTGTGAGATACATGCATGATTTTTACTGGCACATTGTAAGTGCGCATTTTATTGACCCGTTTTTTTTTTTAAATTATAAAGTTGTACCTTTTTGATCGCACTATGTAGTTCTCTCTCTATTATATATACATCATCCTGCTGACGGTATCTCTAACAAGGGGGGTCCAGATCACAGATGGGTGGCAACCCCATTTGCCAATTGCCTGATTAACTCATACATCTTGTGAGTAACACATTTATACGAGCCAAGACAATATCATTCCACTTTATAGAAACGTCTGCACTTAAATTTGTATTTCTTTCCCCATATGCTCCCCCTGGATGTTTGAGAAAAATACTTGAATCCTTGGAACCCGTGAAACAGGTCCCACCAGTGAGGTTTGAGCTGGGTGGTTGGACTTTAATCATCATATATCACTTTTCATAGATTTATTCACAATTGTTATTATTTTTAGTCGTTTGCGCCTTATATCACTTATTTCACAATTACTTCCTGGTAAAACATTTTTATAAATAAAAATAAATAATATATTGCTAAGCATGATTATCCTTAATATCAATATTATCATTAATATTATAATCATTGTCATAATTAAAAATAATATTCGCCTTTTTTATAACTATTAGGCCACGTTTATAGTGGGTGCTTGTGCGCGACGGAGTGCATGGCGTCGGGCGCGCCTGTCGCTCAAGCAATTTGTGGTCAGTGTTTGCGCGGCGTGGGAGACGTGGTGTATGCGTCGCAAGGCTGGTTCGATCTCATTGGCTGAAATGCGCACGTGACGCGGTCGCTCTGCATCTCTCGTGCGGTCGCGCACACTATGGACACCCTTATTCCTATTTTCTTTACCAACATTATTACCATTATTATCGTAATCATCATTGATATCATTATCTAGATTATTATTATCATTATTTACAATCATTATATTATAATGATCAGTCATTTGCGTATAATATCATTACTCTTGTTGTCACTAATATTATTATAATTTTATTTACATCATTATAATTAAAATTATTTTCATTATTCATAGTATCATTATTATTTATATCATTATCACACTATTATATACGTGATAATCATCATTATTATTTATATTCTTTTTACTATAACTATTATTTTTACTATTATTTATATAATAAATTATTTATATAATATATTATGATATTTACTACCCTCATGAATTATTAACATTATTATTCATTGTATAATTATTATTTAGACAATTATCGCTAGTATTATGATTAATATTATTATTTACGTTATAATAATCATCATTATTAATATTCGTCTTAATATAACAATTATTTTTGCTATTATTTATATAGTATATTATTTATATAATATATTATATTTACTACCCTCATGAATTATGAACATTATTATAGTATCATTATTATTTATATAATTATGGCTACTATTATGATTAGTAATATGATTATTTACGTCATAATCATCATTATTATTTATATTCTTAATATAACAATTATTTTTTTACTATTATTTATATTATGGTATGTACTACCCACATAAATTATTAACATGATTATTCATAGTATCATTATTTATATAATGATGGCTACTATTATGATTATTAACATCATAATCATCATTATTATTTATATTCTTCTTAATATAGCAATTATTTTTACTATTATTTATATGATATGTACTACCCTCATGAATTATTAACATTATTATTCATAGTATCATTATTATACAATTATCGCTACTATTCTGATTATTCATATTATTTACGTCATAACAATCATCATTATTTATATTCATCTTAATATAACAATTATTTTTACTATGATCAATATTATGACATTTACTACCCTCCTGAATTATTAACATAATAATAATTATTAATATCCATGTTTATTTAATGATATCATATCCATGTTTATAGAATGATATTATTTAGACAGGGTGATCAGGCCTCGCTGATTGCCACCCTCCCTCATGTGGGCGGGGCCTCAGCCGGCCTCCCAGTGACGTAACGTGGAATGGGCGTGGCAGCCGCGTCCCGCCCTCTCCCCTCACTTGTTGTTCCTTGCTCTGTGACGACGTAGGGTTGACGGAAGCCGTGTGGGCGGAGTGCAGATCACGTGATGCGCATTGGGACAGTCAGCTGAGTTGGAGACGGCAGAGAGAGATAGAGAGTTTGTGGGGCAGCCCTGGGAGCACGGATAAGAGACATTTCTGCTGGGAGAGAGACAGCCGATGTATGAGACAGTCTGGGAGAGAGACAGCATGAGACTGAGACACCCTGAAAGGGTTACAGCCAGCTGAGAGAGGCACTGAGTAGATGAGACACCCTGGAAGGATTACAGCCAGCTGAGAGAGGCACTTAGATGAGACATCCTGACACTCAGGGAGAGCCACAGCACATGAGAAACCTTCTGCTCATGCTCGAAGAGACAGCTACTGATATAGAAAGAGACAGCCAGGCACTCATGAGACAGTCATCCTCTGAGATAAGAGACACCCATGGGGATAGAGACTGTCACCCTCTGAGAGACAAGCAAGGCACAGCAATACAGCCCTGATCGGTGTGGGAGATGCTGTAATGGTATAGAGACAGCAAATGAGACAGGCAAGACTGCACTGCATCTGACAGCCTGACATGGGGTCTCTGCACAGGAGCCGCAGTCTAAGTGACAGCCCCAAACCAGCTTCAGGTATACAGACACATTGCATTGTGTGTGTATGTGTATATATAATATATATATATATATATATATATATATATATATATATACACACATACACATACACACACACACACACACACACACACACACACACTAATTGAAAGTGCAGTACTCTTTCTCCCTCCCATCACTTTCCTTTAATACCTTGTGATGTCCCCCAATTCTCTCCGCCTCTCTCCCCTTCTCCAGCATTCTTACTTTCTCCTCACGTGTCAACTGACTTCCTCTCTTTCTTTCTCCGTCTTTCTGTGTAAACTTTATAGCTATCTGACTAATGATGTCACCAGCGTGATGTCACGTGCCAGATATATAGCCTGCCAGGTACAACACCCAGTGGCTGATTTGCTTAGAGAAATTGCCTCGGTCAGTGTGGCGCTGAGTGGGCGGGCGCGCTCACACTGGCCGCGATGAAACGCATTGCGGCAATGTGGGTGACCAGTGTGAGCAAGCGCCTGCGCCCGCTTAGCGGTTAGAGAAAGCAAATTAGATTTTTCTGCTTGCAAGCACGTCACGCGAGCGGTTCGCCCAATGAGGGCAAACCAGCTGCGTGACGTCGTGGCCGCACCCCCAGGCGAGCACGCGCCTAGCCGGCCACGAATCGCCCGGGCTCGCAGCGCACGAGCGTCAGCGCGCCTGTTCCCTGCCTGGCCGCAGCTTAAGTTAGGTTATAGTTTGGGCGTGCAGAAAAGACAAACATCTACCTATATCCGTACATATACTGTACACATACATGATGGGTGTGTGTGCACGTGTGCCCCTTATATTAATCAATATTCTCCTTTACAATACCGCGGGAGTCCGGCACCAGAGTGACAGTGGACCTGCGCACTATGTAATCGCTCTGTTGGAGCGGTCAGTCCGTTTTGTTCCCTGGGAACCACGAGGGCTGGCATGCTAATTGCCCTCTGTAAGATGCTTGCCGAGGTGCTGAGCGGGACACAAGGGGGCGCTATATTTGGTATGAAAAGGTTCCAAAGGGAATCGCATTAACGCCACCTGCCTTTGTCTCTTTGACCCCCCCCCACAGAGCGTCAGCGCCTGCTATCTCCTTCCCCTCATTATGGATCCCGGTTGTGTGAAGATCTTCTGCTCAGCCCTGAGGAGGTTCAACTCCGCCGCAGGCTCAAGTACTTCTTCATGAGTCCGTGCGATAAATTCAGAGCCAAGGGCCGGAAACCGTATAAACTGGGTCTTCAGCTTATCAAGATCTTACTGGTGACCGTCCAGGTGAGAGGGCGTCCCCATATCCCACCGCATTTTATATATATGTATGTATGTATGTATGTATGTATGTGTGTGTGTGTGTGTATATTCACACACCTATTTCCAATATAACACCCTATCATATATTTAGACCCACCTCGTGCCCTGTAACGCATGTAGACGCGCCCGGTAATGTGTGTAGATGTACACCCTTGTGCCCGGTAACGTATATAGATGCTCCAGCAGCAATTGGGTATTAACCCGTTGAATGACCGAGTCTCCTAAACCACCAACATAGTTGAACCCGCAGCCATCCCATAGATCTTGGAGCAGACACCAATCATATATAAGCAATGCAAATTTTCTTATAAGCAAATGCAGTGATAGCACAGGCAGTGGGCTGGTTAATCCGGTAGAAGTACAGCGGAGCCTCTCCGAAGAAGTTCAAATAAAGTTTTTTACATTTTTCTAAGCGTTGGTTGTGTGGAGTGCTGTGACCACGGTTACCATTTCCTCTACATATATAGATGCTCCCCCTATTGCGTCCGATAATGCGTAAAGACGCCCGCTTTCCCTTTGCGCCTGGTAACGGGTGGAGATCCCCCCCCATCTTTGCGCCCAGTAATGTGGGTAGACGCCCCCCCTTGCGCCCGGGAATGCATGTAGGCGCGCCCCCTCCCCACCTCACAGCCTGGTAATGCATGTAAAACCCCCCTCAGAGCCAGTATGCACATATATACATATACACACGCACGAGCATCTCCGTATCCCACCCTGCATTATACCCACACCTCCGTATCCCCCCCTGCATGCGCACCCACCCACATCCAAAGTGCCCAATGAATATTGAGTAGAGCTTTGGGCACCACTACAAAGAAAAGGTATTATGGAACTAGAAAAAGTGCAGAGAAGAGCCACCAAATTTATAAAAGGGATGGACAATCTAACTTGACGAGAGGCTAGCTAAATTAGATCTACTTACATTAGAAAAGAGGCTTCTAAGAGGGGATATGATAACTACATACAAATGTATTCAGGGACAATACAAGGAGTTTTCAAAAGAACTATTCATCCCACAGGCAGTACAAAGGACTCGGGGCCATCCCTTAAGTTTGGAGGAAAGGAGATTTCACCAGCAACAAAGGAAAGCGTTCTTTACAGTAAGGGCAGTTAAAATGTGTTCAAAAAAAGGTTGGACATATTTTTGGAAAGGAAAGATTTACAGGGATATACCAAATAAGTAAACATGGGAAGAATGTTGATCCAGGGAGTAATCTGATTGCCAATATTTGGAGTCAGGGAGGAATTTATTTTTCCCCTTATGAGATATCATTGGATGATAATTCACTTGGATTTTTATTTGCCTTCCTCTGGATCAATATACTGTAAGTAGGGATAGTGACTAAGTGACATCCCTG
The DNA here is from genome assembly GCF_040206685.1 of Ascaphus truei. Lineage (NCBI taxonomy): Eukaryota > Metazoa > Chordata > Amphibia > Anura > Ascaphidae > Ascaphus > Ascaphus truei. The sequence goes on from NC_134502.1 coordinate 13,606,404, forward strand.
TATCCCACCCTGCAATATACACCCCACCCCACACATACCCATATCCCATCCTGCCATATATGCGCACATACATCCATATCCCCTATCACACAGGTGGCCAAACTACGGGCACGTGATTTTCTGGGGGGGGAGCGTGGCGCTTACAGAGGCCCCGCGCTCTTCTGCAAAGCATTTAAATTAAATGCCGGGGGAGCGCGCAAGGCCTCTGTAACTTCCTTACCTGATCTCCAGTAGCTTCTGATGATGCGTCATATGACGCCTTGGGGTAACATGTCGCTACGTTGCTGTGACGAGGTAAGGGGGGTGGCACAGGCTAAAAAGTTTGCGCACCCCTGCCCTACCCCACCCTGCAATATGCACATACACAGACACCCATATCCCTTTCCCCATAGAGCAATACACACGCACACACACACACACGCACGTATCCTCTACCTCACCCTGCAATCTATGCACACACACTGTAAGCAAAACCTGTCATTGACTGGCTTTTTAGCCAGTACACCAGTGTTTTTCAACCAGGGCTCCTAGGAACCTTTGGTTTCCCCGGGCTTCCCTAAAGGGTTCTCTGCAATTTTCTGGTCACTTGAAAATTGTATGAAATACAGAAGAATTTACAATATATCTGATCTCAGACGCGCTATTAGAGAGGGTTGGGGTTTCCTTACAATGCATCTGATCACAGAGTTGCTATTAGAGAGGGTTGGGGGTTCCTCAGAATTTCACTTAGGGATCCTTAACCAAAAAAATGTTGAATACGCACACTATATTTATTACACACCCTCCTTATGTCCTGCAGCTAATCCTGTTTGGTCTCAGTAATCAGATGGTCGTACAGTTTAAAGAGGAGAATACGGTTGCGTTTAGACACCTCTTCTTAAAGGATTATACAGATGATTCGGATAAAACCTACGCCGTATACACCCAGAAGGACGTCTACGAACACCTGTACTACGCCGTGGAGCAGGTCAGAGCACCCCAATAACTTGCAGATAACAGAAATCTCCCACGTACAGGCGCCCCTCTCTCCCCCCCCTAGTGGCACACCTACCTGGGGGGTGCAGTCACAGCGCAGTGGCACCGCAGTAGGGGGCAGACATCTGCCAGTCTGTAGTTCATCACCCCAGAAATAACCCCACATCCTATAATCTGATCTTTCAAGACTTGAATTCTGAATTTCTCAAAACTTTGACAAGACTGTAACAATGGTATTTGGGACTAAGGCTACATTTCTAAAACTACTAATGATGGAGCCTCAGATCAGAACCAGCTGTAATACTTTCCTAGCCCCTGTCACTCGTTTTAAATATCTGGGCATATGGTTTGACTCCCATTTAACATTTGGGTTGCACATTAATACCCTGACATCCAAAACCTATGCAAAACTTGGTGTACTTTATAGGAACAAATTCTCCCTAAGGCCAGGTCCATAGTGCCTTCACCCGTGCGGGTGCGTTTTTTTGGCCACTGTCTAGGGGCGTGTCTAGGGGCGTGCCAGTGACGCTTCATTGGGCGAACTGCTCACGTGACCTGTCTGTCGCGCTGAGAAATCAGTTCAACTGATTTCTCATGCAACACTCGCCCCTTTCTGCTTCCGCTCGGACGTGCCCGCCCGCCGCATGGACGCGAACACTGCCTTAAGGCAGTCTGTTTGCTCTGCATGCCGACGCCTCCGCACAGTCTGCAGTAGCATGGCCCCAGCCTAAGCCTGCATGACAGAAAGCCCATTGCACAGTAGATGTTGATACATATGATGGATTATGGGGACATAGTATATGGCACAGCATCCCGAACTCACCTTGGCAAACTTGATACCCTCTACAAGTTAATATGCTGCTTTGTCCGCCAATGTAACTACAACACATATCACCTGCGAAATGCTTAAAGAACTAGATTGGCCATAACTTGAGTTAGGCGCAATGTTCATCTCTCCTGTCTTGCCTTCAAATACTTTCTGGGCAAGCGACCCGCCCTATCTGAACAAGCTCCTCACTCCTACCACATGCAGAACTTATCACCTGGGATCTGACTCCAAAAGACTGTTCAAGTTCCCAAGGTTCAAAAAGGCTGCACCTTCTCCTCTTACCGTGCACCTCACAACTGGAACAATCTACCGGAGACTCTCAAATCCGCCTCCAGTTTAAGTTCTTTCAAAACTTCAGCTGTCTCACGTTTTAATCTGGTCTGTAACTCTTACATACGCCTATAACATATATTATCTTTAATGTCTGTGAATTGAATATGTAACCTCTGCTCACTTAATGTAACCAAGTATTATTATATCGTAACTCTGTGCCCAGGACATACATTGAGAGTTACCTCTCATTATTAAGTATTACTTCCTGGTAAAACATTTGAAAAATAAAAGTGTCTGACTATACCCCCTTCTTCTCTATCCCCCCCTCCCCCCCAAACTCCTCAGTACTTCTCGCTACCCAACCAGACGACGGCTCGCTATGCCTATAGCCACTCCTTTAACCAATCGGCTCTCTCCGTGTGCCAGCAATATTACCGCAAGGGGAGCATCGACCCGGCTAACGACACCTTTAACATCGACCCAAAGGTCATCACAGGTATACACGTGTGAGCGCATACATGTATACGTGACTGGAGGTGTGTATTGAGCATTAATTTGCGTATACAACACCCGAGGTGTATACGGAGCAGAAGATATTATGTGGCTATACTGTAGCTTGGCGGTGTTTATAGAGGTGTGTGTGTGATGGGCTGGTGGTGTATACGGATCATTATATGTGTGCATATTATGGCGGAAATGTATGTTGAACAGTGTATGTATGTATGTGTATATAGCGCCAATGATGTGTGTGGTTTTGTGTACATGTGTATAACTCTGTATATAGTTCCGGTGATGTATACTGCTCTGTATAGTGTGTATGTATGTAAGTAATGTATATGTGTCACCAATGTATGCGCAACAGTATATATGTTTTATACAGATGTCAGATGTGTGTATGTATAGTGTGCCACAGGTGTATACGGCCCTGTATATATGCACACCAAACGCACAAAAATATATTTTTTAAATCTATAATGCAAAGAAGTAACGACAAGAGTAAATGCAGAGAAACACAGAGCCACACAAATATATTCACAACAATTATCCAAAATGTATTCCAAAATAATGAGCAACAATAAACCGTGACTAAAAGTTATAAGCACACCATGACAGACTCACCGAAGAGTCAACAGTGCATCCCGCATGTAATAGCTATCGGTGAAATACAAAGTGCATAATATGGGGTATAACCCGGTGCAAACAAAATATACCACGACCGGCTGAACTCAAACTTCAATATACTCCAAACCCCACAGGAACAAAATCCATATAAGTTTGAAATGCATAATGGATAGGACATGAATTGGCTCCTGAGTTTAGCACATTACCACCCTGTGTCAGCTGGTGAGGTAGTGAAGGGGGTCCTTGTAGTCACATGACGAGTACAAAGCGTAGTAGCCACATTCCGGTGAAGACAACAAGGGAGTCTGTCGGCAAAACTCCGCCTTCACGCGTTTCGGCACTCGCTTCTGGAGGCTTAGGAGGGACTCTTGGCAACGATAAATAGTCCCCGCATGGTGCCCTCACCCTCAGGACAAAGACTTCAAGAGAGATGGTTATATATACTATATACAAATGTAGCAAGCCCCCCCACCCCCCCGCAGGGCGATAGTAACGCACTGTCCCCAGCGTGTAGACTTATATTTTTTTTTCATGCGCGGCATGGGGGACAGTAAGTTTTGCTGTGTGTTTGTATGTTTGTAGCACCACAGGTGTATACGGCTCTGTGCATCTAGCACAAGAGCTATATACACACCCCTTGTGACTTACAAGTGTTAATGTGGATATCATTTGATACACACCGAGTTATCACATGGTCTTGCTGTGAGACGTTCTTTTGAGATTTATGTTTTTATAGTGCTGGAAGTGTGTGTGTGTGTGTGTGTGTGTGTCTCTCTCTCTCTCTGCTCTATATATGTGTATATATATATATCTCTCTGCAGACTGTCTCTTTCTGGATCCGTTGGACCCCAATCAAAGTTACAGGAATTTCACCCTCAAGTTTCACAAGTAATTATCGCAGAACATCGCTGCTTTAACCCCTCCCCTGCCAGAGCCCCGCAGAGCATCGCTTCATTAACCTCCCCTGCCAGAGCCCCGCTCCATTAACCTCCCCTGCCAGAGCCCCGCTTCATTAACCTCCCCTGCCAGAGCCCCGCAGAGCATCGCTTCATTAACCTCCCCTGCCAGAGCCCCGCAGAGCATCGCTTCATTAACCTCCCCTGCCAGAGCCCCGCTTCATTAACCCCTCCCCTGCCAGAGCCCCCGCAGAGCATCGCTTCATTAACCTCCCCTGCCAGAGCCCCGCAGAGCATCGCTTCATTAACCTCCCCTGCCAGAGCCCGCAGAGCATCGCTTCATTAACCTCCCTGCCAGAGCCCCGCAGAGCATCGCTTCATTAACCTCCCCTGCCAGAGCCCCGCTTCATTAACCCCTCCCTGCCAGAGCCCCGCAGAGCATCGCTTCATTAACCTCCCCTGCCAGAGCCCCGCAGAGCATCGCTTCATTAACCTCCCCTGCCAGAGCCCGCAGAGCATCGCTCCATTAACCTCCCCTGCCAGAGCCCCGCAGAGCATCGCTTCATTAACCTCCCCTGCCAGAGCCCCGCAGAGCATCGCTTCATTAACCTCCCCTGCCAGAGCCCCGCAGAGCATCGCTTCATTAACCTCCCCTGCCAGAGCCCCGCAGAGCATCGCTTCATTAACCTCCCCTGCCAGAGCCCTGCTCCATTAACCTCCCCTGCCAGAGCCCCGCAGAACATCGCTCCATTAACCTCCCCTGCCAGAGCCCCGCAGAGCATCGCTCCATTAACCTCCCCTGCAGAGCCCGCAGAGCATCGCTTCATTAACCTCCCCTGCCAGAGCCCCGCAGAGCATCGCTTCATTAACCTCCCCTGCCAGAGCCCCGCAGAGCATCGCTTCATTAACCTCCCCTGCCAGAGCCCCGCAGAGCATCGCTTCATTAACCTCCCCTGCCAGAGCCCCGCTTCATTAACCTCCCCTGCCAGAGCCCTGCAGAGCATCGCTTCATTAACCTCTCCTGCCAGAGCCTGCAGAGCATCATTTCCTTTCCACTCTTTCAGGTTAATCAACGTCACAGTTAGTTTCCAATTGAAGGCGATTAATATTCAGACGATAATCAATAATGAGATTCCGGACTGCTACACGTTTACGATCACTGTAAGTGGGGAGGAGGGGGGGTAGCAATGGGGGGGGGGGAAAGAAGAGGTTAATGGGGAGGAACAGGAGAATAGGATATGGGAGGGGTGGTAGAAGGGAGTGGATACGAACAGTTACCATCGCTCTGTCTCCCTCTCCCATTCTCTCCCCCAGGTCACGTTTGATAACCAAGCGCACAGCGGGAGGGTCAAAATCCGACTAGATAATGAGGCAAGCATAAAGGAGTGCAAGGGCCACAGTGTGTACGGCCGAGGTGAGCTCTTCTGCCCTAGGGCCGCGGGGGTCTGTGTATCCCTACACTAGGGCCGCGGGGGTCTGTGTATCCCTACACTAGGGCCGCGGGGGTCTGTGTATCCCTACACTAGGGCCGCCGGGGGCTGTGTATCCCTGCCCTAGGGCCGCCGGGGGCTGTGTATCCCTGCCCTAGGGCCGCGGGGGGCTGTGTATCCCTGCCCTAGGGCCGCTGGGGGTCTGTGTATCCCTGCCCTAGGGCCGCGGGGGGTCTGTGTATCCCTGCCCTAGGGCCGCGGGGGGCTGTGTATCCCTGCCCTAGGGCCGCGGGGGGCTGTGTATCCCTGCCCTAGGGCCGCTGGGGGTCTGTGTATCCCTGCCCTAGGGCCGCTGGGGGTCTGTGTATCCCTGCCCTAGGGCCGCGGGGGGCTGTGTATCCCTGCCCTAGGGCCGCGTGGGTCTGTGTATCCCTTCACTAGGGCCGCGGGGGGCTGTGTATCCCTGCCCTAGGGCCGCCGGGGGCTGTGTATCCCTGCCCTAGGGCCGCGGGGGGTCTGTGTATCCCTGCCCTAGGGCCGCGGGGGGCTGTGTATCCCTGCCCTAGGGCCGCTGGGGGTCTGTGTATCCCTGCCCTAGGACCGCTGGGGGTCTGTGTATCCCTGCCCTAGGGCCGCGGGGGGCTGTGTATCCCTGCCCTAGGGCCGCGGGGGGTCTGTGTATCCCTTCACTAGGGCCGCGGGGGGCTGTGTATCCCTGCCCTAGGGCCGCCGGGGGGCTGTGTATCCCTGCCCTAGGGCCGCCGGGGGCTGTGTATCCCTGCCCTAGGGCCGCCGGGGTCTGTGTATCCCTGCCCTAGGGCTGCCGGGGGCTGTGTATCCCTGCCCTAGGGCCGCGGGGGGTCTGTGTATCCCTGCCCTAGGGCCGCGGGGGTCTGTGTATCCCTGCCCTAGGGCCGCCGGGGTCTGTGTATCCCTGCCCTAGGGCCGCCGGGGGCTGTGTATCCCTGCCCTAGGGCCGCCGGGGGCTGTGTATCCCTGCCCTAGGGCCGCGGGGGGTCTGTGTATCCCTGCCCTAGGGCCGCCGGGGGCTGTGTATCCCTGCCCTAGGGCCGCCGGGGTCTGTGTATCCCTGCCCTAGGGCCGCGGGGGTCTGTGTATCCCTGCCCTAGGGCCGCGGGGGTCTGTGTATCCCTGCCCTAGGGCCGCGGGGGTCTGTGTATCCCTGCCCTAGGGCCGCCGGGGGCTGTGTATCCCTTCACTAGGGCCGCGGGGGGCTGTGTATCCCTGCCCTAGGGCCGCCGGGGGCTGTGTATCCCAACACTAGGGCCGCGGGGGTCTGTGTATCCCTGCCCTAGGGCCGCGGGGGGTCTGTGTATCCCTGCCCTAGGGCCGCCGGGGGCTGTGTATCCCTACACTAGGGCCGCGGGCGTCTGTGTATCCCTGCCCTAGGGCCGCGGGGGGGTCTGTGTATCCCTGCCCTAGGGCCGCCGGGGTCTGTGTATCCCTGCCCTAGGGCCGCGGGGGTCTGTGTATCCCTACACTACTGTCCATCAGTCTGTGTGTCTTGCAGGTGACAATCATTCTCGTCTGATCTTCGATATCATCGTAATCTTGTGCTGTGCTCTGTCGTTCATCCTGTGTGGTCGCTCCATCCTGCGGGGCCTGAGATTACAGCATGTGAGTCCTAGACTAGTGTGGTACATACATCTCACAACTGCACTGTGCTTCTAACAATGAGGGAGAGTAATACATGTGTATATCACAGCTAGAGCATGCAACTATATCACAACGGGAGGGTGATAAATAGTTAACTTACATCTACAGTATGTATTTAAAACGCTAGGGTGATAAACCTGTATCTCAGAGCTACAGTGTATATGTAAACCATCAGGATTACATATCTTCCTACACTGTGTATATAACAGATCAGGATGGTATATATCCCTACATTGTGTGCATATCTCAGGTCAGGATGATGATAAACGTGTTCTCCTCCTCAGGAGTTTGCAGTGTTTTTCCGTATCCGGCACTCTCTTGGCGTCTCTCTCTCTGACCCGGCTAGAGTTTGTGAATGGTTGGTACCTGCTGCTGCTGATCAGCGACATCCTCACTGTGTCTGGCACCATCATGAAGATTGGGATTGAGTCCAAGGTACCGCTAGGACAAGATGATGCACAGCGACGCTCCGAGTGAAGGGGGCAACTGTGTGTGTGCATATGTGTCTCTTTCTTTCTCTATCTCTATCTCTCTCTTTCTCTTTCTCTCTCTCTCTTTCTCTCTTTCTCTCTCTCTCTTTCTCTCTCTTCTCTTTCTCTCTCTCTCTTTCTCTCTCTCTCTTTCTCTCTCTCTCTTTCTCTCTCTCTCTCTCTTCTCTCTCTCTCTTCTCTCTCTCCTCTTTCTCTCTCTCTCTTTCTCTCTCTCTCTTTCTCTCTCTCTCTCTTTCTCTCTCTCTCTTTCTCTCTCTCTCTCTCTCTCTCTTCTCTCTCTCTCTCTCTCTCTCTCTCTCTCTCTCTTTCTCTCTCTCTCTCTCTCTCTCTCTCTCTCTCTCTTTCCTCTCTCTCTCTCTTTCTCTCTCTCTCTCTTTCTCTCTCTCTCTCTCTCTCTCTCTCTCTCTTTCTCTCTCTCTTTCTCTCTCTCTTTCTCTCTCTCTTTCTCTCTCTCTTTCTCTCTCTCTTTCTCTCTCTCTTTCTCTCTCTCTTTCTCTCTCTCTCTCCAATTCAGTAGCCTTTCGCGACTGCTCAGGTCACTTCCTTGGGTATAAAGTCCCAAGGGATGTGGGATCCCTTATATACTGTCATTAAAAAAAAAAAGTTAAAGAACCATTTAACCCATTGGTTACCAGAAAACACTTCAGTGAACACCGTTAAGCAATACAGCAACACATGCGCTGCCCGTACCGTCACTACACTTAATTCTCAACCATTATCCAACTACTTCAGTTGTGAGCAGTAGACATTAACCCTTTATTAAGCAGTTGATTTTGATGCTTTCTAATAGTCCAATTATGGAACGTCTAATGGATCCTCATGATACGACTCCATTGTGAAATCTCCAAAATAAAATGCAATATTATTACCATTCTACCAGATGTATCACAACCAACATGTAGTGTTGTTGATTTGAGAATAGAAAATAATAGAGGACTATATTCAATATACTATTCCACTAATATCGTTAAATAGATTCCAAATTGATGTTTCTCTTCTTAGTAGTGTTGGGCCACCCAGCAAGTGTTACTGCACAAATTATGGTGCAAATTGTGATTTTACACACACACCATTTTTTTTTAGCTTATTTGGACATATATCAATATCCAATGTTTAATCTAAAAATACAAATAATGCAAAATCTATGAGGGGAATCCAGATTAACCTCCAGATTCTTCATTGAAGAATAAGTGAGGGGAGTCTTAAAACTTAGTCTGATTTGAAACAGAATTATCAAATCAATGCACACAGATTTTATATATGTATATATCTATATACAGCTCAACCCCGTTATAACGCCACCCGTTACAACGTGAATCCGCTTATAACGCGATGCAAACGTGACTTCCAATTTTCGTATTTATGAATACTTTGCAACACGATTATTGGTGTCTTAAATACTTTATTGTGCAATGCATACAATTGTACATTATTTCTAATGCGATCCGCTTATAGCGCGATGTGATTCTTTGGACCCCAAGCACAGCGTTATAAGGGGGTTGAGCTGTATCT